>NC_086342.1:37666653-37967698 GCF_032445375.1 Bacillus rossius redtenbacheri | reverse complement strand
CCATTCTACATTAAGCTCCTCACTTATTTTCATCAGTCTACACTCAGCACACAAAAACTAAATGAAGTCAATTAACAACCTAGTATTTATATACATCCAGTCATTTAACAGCTTACCGATGGCTAGTTAAATAAGATTGACAGTGAACATGTTAGCAAAGTTTAAATTTATATAGGACCAGGGACCCATTGAACCTTCAGAACCGAGCTACACATACTCAGTGCTGGATGCAAGTTAATTCTACACTCATTTGCCATCACTCATATTACATCATCGTCACTCAATTTGACACTCATTTCCCATCAACTACACTCAATTCGACACTCATTTTCCATCATAGACACTCAATTCGACACTCATTTTCCATAAGACACTCAATTTCCATAATCGACACTCAATTCTACATACGTACTCTTTCCTTCTTCAACACGCATTTTCCTTCATCTACATAAAATAAAATGTAAACTCTCCAACACCCACACACACACACACACACACACACACATAGATATATATTAAAATAGTCATCCGCAACTCAATTCTTTAAAGTAGCAAACACATGGACTTTATTAGGGCATGAATAACGACACATTTTAATAACAATTTTTAAAATTATAATACAAAAGTATAAAAATCCGTCAGTCAATACACATTACTAACTTATTATATATACCCTGAAATTCTAAGTTCATTATGAATAGTCCACGTTTCTTTGATAACTGATACAATTTCGTCATCTTGCGAAACAAGTAAAAGTCGCAACCTGTTCGTTAACACGTTCGAGTCTTTCCACGATACATAATCAATTTCACTTGATGCCACCATCTTCTTCGAATGTTTGCTGAACATATTCTGAAAATCGTAATAATGATTATGATAATTTGTATCATCATCATCGCTGCTGTCCACATCTTTAACAAACACACTGACATCTTCATCTTGCATATCCCAGTATTTCGAATTTTTTGACATTGGAGTGCCGTCATTGGTATCAAGCTTACTTGCTAATTTTCCAAAAAAAATATTCCAAAGTCCGTATAAGTCTACTATAAGACGACTTGTCACTTTTTCTGGAGATGTTACTTTCATTATCTTCTACCTTACTTATATCTTCAACACCAGTTAAGCTATTTCCTTCCTCAAGACCTGGAGAGATTTTAACTCAATCGCTTTTAAGACTAGGTCGATCAATTTCATTGTAAGACATACTGTCCCCGAGCATAGCGTCTCCATCTACGTACTTTATCTCCTGAACGAGCTTGGCTTTACAAGTTTTATAGTGTATTTTTAAATTCTCTCTTCGTGTCAACCGTCTTCCACACTTGCCACAAATTAGTATTTGACGGTATGGGCTTTTAACACATTCGTTCTTTTCATGTCTACGAGCATTATAGATGTTATCAAAGTATTTGCTACAGTATGTACAATGTCCTCCAGATCGAGATCGATATTTGTGTATCGTACCTTCACTAGTCTGTACGTACTCCATAATGGTTGAATAGCAACTAAAGGTATTTTTTAGGTACTTCGTATTTTCATGTATGAACATTCATCAATTATTTACGAAAAAAGATTTTTTTTCTCATTTTGAAGAAAAAATCATGTTCCACGTAGTTTTACTACCCACCTTCATATTTCCTCATATGTTATGTTGTAAAAGCAACCAAAGTTGGTTGTAGGTTATGGAATGCTCACTCACGATCTCTTGAAAAAGGTGTACCTCCCTAGATCTCAAGAGGAAGAACATTGACCTTATTTAAAAATTAGTGAATAATATCATGGTCTAGCAAGAATCACAAGATAATCTATTCTCATATTAGCAACCATCATGTACCAGTTGTCTGTATATACAGTCTCTGTTGTCTGTATAAGTAAACAATGTTTTGTGTGGGATGCGGGATGCTCCCTAACGATCGCAACAGAAGGAGGGCTTCGCTAGAACTCAAGGGGAAGGGAAATCTTCGTGTGTGATAGCTTTTCCCATTTGTTTCAAGACAGTGTAATCGTCTGATTAATGAACTTTTGTTTTTGTGTGATTTCCACCTGTTAAAATTATTTTTTAAGTGTTTATTTGATAATATGACTTCGGAAATTTATACGAAACTCTGAATAAAATTACCTGTCTAAGACACCAAGGACAATACAGTTTGTCCTTCATGTTAATGCTTATCAGCTGTCTCAAAGCATATTATTTGTCTGAGTAAAGTTATTATTTTTTAAATGCGCCTGATAAAAATATTGTAAGTGGTGATTTATTGACAGAATTTCACTAATTAAATGTAACTCTGAATAGAAATGACATGACTCATTAAGTAAAAAATTCTTCATGCAGAGATAGATTTCTCACAAATAATCAGGAGCACTCGGAGAAAACCATCAGATGTCTAGCCAGGAATAATCACAAACACTTGGAGAAAGCCATCAATAAATAATATCAAGAATAATCAGAAGCACTCTGAGAAAACCATAAGATGTCTAGTCAGGTATAATCAGGAGCACACGGAGAAAACCACCACAATATTGTCAAGAATAATCGGAAGCACACGGAGAAAACCACCATAATATTGTCAATAATAATCGGAAGCACACGGAGAAAATCACCATAATATTGACAAGAATAATCGGAAGCACACGGAGAAAACCACCACAAGTTTTCTTTGATATCATAAAAATACAGAAAAAAATATTTAATAAATAACAAAAAAATTAATAAAAAAGTTTAAATGACAAAATAAAATACAAAAAATACATAAAATTCTGGCTTGTACTAGAACTATATCTTTGCTCAACAATGAGAAGTTCACAAGCTAGCAGAATCTGTTTATGTATTTTTTGTATTTTATTTTGTCATTTAAACTTTTTTATTAATTTTTTTGTTATTTATTAAATATTTTTTTCTGTATTTTTATGATATCAAAGAAAACTTGTGGTTTTCTCCGTGTGCTTCCGATTATTCTTGTCAATATTATGGTGATTTTCTCCGTGTGCTTCCGATTATTATTGATAATATTATGGTGGTTTTCTCCGTGTGCTTCCGATTATTCTTGACAATATTGTGGTGGTTTTCTCCGTGTGCTCCTGATTATACCTGACTAGACATCTTATGGTTTTCTCAGAGTGCTTCTGATTATTCTTGATATTATTTATTGATGGCTTTCTCCAAGTGTTTGTGATTATTCCTGGCTAGACATCTGATGGTTTTCTCCGAGTGCTCCTGATTATTTGTGAGAAATCTATCTCTGCATGAAGAATTTTTTACTTAATGAGTCATGTCATTTCTATTCAGAGTTACATTTAATTAGTGAAATTCTGTCAATAAATCACCACTTACAATATTTTTATCAGGCGCATTTAAAAAATAATAACTTTACTCAGACAAATAATATGCTTTGAGACAGCTGATAAGCATTAACATGAAGGACAAACTGTATTGTCCTTGGTGTCTTAGACAGGTAATTTTATTCAGAGTTTCGTATAAATTTCCGAAGTCATATTATCAAATAAACACTTAAAAAATAATTTTAACAGGTGGAAATCACACAAAAACAAAAGTTCATTAATCAGACGATTACACTGTCTTGAAACAAATGGGAAAAGCTATCACACACGAAGATTTCCCTTCCCCTTGAGTTCTAGCGAAGCCCTCCTTCTGTTGCGATCGTTAGGGAGCATCCCGCATCCCACACAAAACATTGTTTACTTATACAGACAACAGAGACTGTATATACAGACAACTGGTACATGATGGTTGCTAATATGAGAATAGATTATCTTGTGATTCTTGCTAGACCATGATATTATTCACTAATTTTTAAATAAGGTCAATGTTCTTCCTCTTGAGATCTAGGGAGGTACACCTTTTTCAAGAGATCGTGAGTGAGCATTCCATAACCTACAACCAACTTTGGTTGCTTTTACAACATAACATATGAGGAAATATGAAGGTGGGTAGTAAAACTACGTGGAACATGATTTTTTCTTCAAAATGAGAAAAAAAATCTTTTTTCGTAAATAATTGATGAATGTTCATACATGAAAATACGAAGTACCTAAAAAATACCTTTAGTTGCTATTCAACCATTATGGAGTACGTACAGACTAGTGAAGGTACGATACACAAATATCGATCTCGATCTGGAGGACATTGTACATACTGTAGCAAATACTTTGATAACATCTATAATGCTCGTAGACATGAAAAGAACGAATGTGTTAAAAGCCCATACCGTCAAATACTAATTTGTGGCAAGTGTGGAAGACGGTTGACACGAAGAGAGAATTTAAAAATACACTATAAAACTTGTAAAGCCAAGCTCGTTCAGGAGATAAAGTACGTAGATGGAGACGCTATGCTCGGGGACAGTATGTCTTACAATGAAATTGATCGACCTAGTCTTAAAAGCGATTGAGTTAAAATCTCTCCAGGTCTTGAGGAAGGAAATAGCTTAACTGGTGTTGAAGATATAAGTAAGGTAGAAGATAATGAAAGTAACATCTCCAGAAAAAGTGACAAGTCGTCTTATAGTAGACTTATACGGACTTTGGAATATTTTTTTTGGAAAATTAGCAAGTAAGCTTGATACCAATGACGGCACTCCAATGTCAAAAAATTCGAAATACTGGGATATGCAAGATGAAGATGTCAGTGTGTTTGTTAAAGATGTGGACAGCAGCGATGATGATGATACAAATTATCATAATCATTATTACGATTTTCAGAATATGTTCAGCAAACATTCGAAGAAGATGGTGGCATCAAGTGAAATTGATTATGTATCGTGGAAAGACTCGAACGTGTTAACGAACAGGTTGCGACTTTTACTTGTTTCGCAAGATGACGAAATTGTATCAGTTATCAAAGAAACGTGGACTATTCATAATGAACTTAGAATTTCAGGGTATATATAATAAGTTAGTAATGTGTATTGACTGACGGATTTTTATACTTTTGTATTATAATTTTAAAAATTGTTATTAAAATGTGTCGTTATTCATGCCCTAATAAAGTCCATGTGTTTGCTACTTTAAAGAATTGAGTTGCGGATGACTATTTTAATATATATCTATGTGTGTGTGTGTGTGTGTGTGTGTGGGTGTTGGAGAGTTTACATTTTATTTTATGTAGATGAAAAAAAATGCGTGTTGAAGAAGGAAAGAGTACGTATGTAGAATTGAGTGTCGATTATGGAAATTGAGTGTCTTATGGAAAATGAGTGTCGAATTGAGTGTCTATGATGGAAAATGAGTGTCGAATTGAGTGTAGTTGATGGGAAATGAGTGTCAAATTGAGTGACGATGATGTAATATGAGTGATGGCAAATGAGTGTAGAATTAACTTGCATCCAGCACTGAGTATGTGTAGCTCGGTTCTGAAGGTTCAATGGGTCCCTGGTCCTATATAAATTTAAACTTTGCTAACATGTTCACTGTCAATCTTATTTAACTAGCCATCGGTAAGCTGTTAAATGACTGGATGTATATAAATACTAGGTTGTTAATTGACTTCATTTAGTTTTTGTGTGCTGAGTGTAGACTGATGAAAATAAGTGAGGAGCTTAATGTAGAATGGACTTGTGTTGATGGATATGTTGGTGTCCTACTGTATGTGCATAAATCGAATGCTAGTGGTCTGATAATATTTTGGGTTATTTACGAAGATATTTATCGATGTGTGCTATATAAAGCATAAAAGTGTATAGTAAACTTATAGAGTAGGTCTCTTGTTTCGGAGACTTTTGTCATAAGGCTTAACAAGGATCGACTCTGAAGGCTTTGAAGATGTATGGTACTGGACATGTCTTGTCTGTAGCTATATCAACACTGAAGGTCCTCTGAACTGTAGATGAGAGGTACAAAAATAATTGACTTTGGACCTAGCCTGGTATCGTATAAATTATTTTAGAAATGTGTTGTAGACATTTGGAGTCAGTTGGAGGTTATGTCTAGTTGTACATAATAAAATTTAAATTTGAGTAGTTGAAACTATGTTTGGTTTCTGAAAGTTCCATTGTTCAGAGACTCTTAATCCTTCTAGTAAGTCTAAATAAACCGTGTATGTAGGATGAGAGATTAGTTGTTTCCATATATAATTTAAACTTTTATTCCTTGAAATTCCTAATTTTTTTTTTAGTAATAACAATGGATGATGTATTGACTCGAGTATTATAGTAATTGGTTCTTGATTTGACTAGCGTATTATTCAAACCGGTGCATGTATATAAGCGAGTCCTAGACAGCAGGTCGCTCAGTTTGTTACTGACGACGACGGTGTAAGGATCACCTAGTTTGATTCTTCTGGTGCATAAGACGCGTAATTACCTGTTCTTGTGAACTCGATGGCATCTTTACCATCTAAAACGACGAACTTGATGGATGTTGTACCATCGACTACGGGAACCCTGACGTCAGCTATGGCGGAGAATGTGCAGATCCCGTCGGCAACGACGACGACGTCATCACAAGAGGAGACTTCAACAGTCGTGATACCGTCAGCAGGAGAGACTTTAATGCCGGTGGTGCTGGCTACACAGGAAAACTCTACGAACTTCGTTTCGTCCTCGATGGAAACTTCAATGACTGGTGATTCAAGAACGACTAACGAACATCGGTGCTGTTACTGTGACAAAAGTTTTAAATACCGTCAACATGCAAGAAGACATGAAAATCATGTCTGTAGAAGAAACGCTAATCGTGTGACATTTCCGTGTGACTCGTGTGGTGTACATTTCACAAACAAAAGTAATTTGATTAGGCATTGTAAAAGCAAAGTTCATTTGCATGTTGTACAGCGGGGAAGCGATGATAATTGCGATGAATATCTGTATCAGTGCCGCTACTGTGGTAAACGTTTTGAACGACTACGAAGTACACGCATCCATGAAAAGCATGGCTGCAGAAGAAATCTTGATCGTGTAAAATTTCTGTGTGAGAAGTGCGGTATACAGGTTACACGAAAATTTTACTTGAAAAAACATTATAAATTTTGTAAAGGAAGGTCTCTAGCATAATTTCTGGTCCTCTTAGGTGTTACACTCCTGAACTGATGTATCGAGATCTGTATGAATTATTTGTATTTTGTCATTCTTAATACGAACTATAATAATTTATTTTAATAAAAATGAATGTCGCACGGACTGAGAAATGTATACGATATATATAGTGTCAGATTTTAATGTGTATAAATGTACAATTTTAAATAAATTATAGAATTAAAGAATTTTTTATTTATTTTTCCCTAACCTACATCGTTTATCTTAATGCAATAAACTACATGTGACACCTAATTTTGGTCGAATTTGTAATTCGCGCTATGTCTTGTTTGTGTGTATTATTTTTTTTACCAATAATGATGAAGACTGTTTTTTTTTTGCTAAAATTATTTTTGTCTGAGTATGCCATCTGCATTCTTAAGATTTTTATGGGAGATGTTTTGGTAAAGTGCTGGTACAGGTAATACCGTAGCATTAGAGCAAATCTGACTAAGAACTTGATTTATTATTTTTGAGAAATAATTTATTACTTCCCGAAATAAAACTAACAGACTTGTGGGAAATTTATGGTCTTAAATCGTAACCTGTCATATATCGGTGTACACTATGGAGGTGATATTAAAAAATTAAAGAATGTTTATCAATTGACCACACTTCGGGGTACTCTGGTGCACTGTCTGGGCTGTAACAGTAAGATTCTGGATACTTGGTAAGCGATTATTCGTCCGAATTACTCACACATTTGTACCGATTACTAACATGAATTTAGGGTTCACGAAAAAAAAAAATGTATACTAGCCGGGGTCATGATTTGAAGTATTTTGCCGCTTATAATTATCAGCGTAAGGAGTATGCTATGTAGGAATCGACTCCTCTCGTATATGTGCTACACATTTATTTTTGTAGGTAGCAAGATATACATTCGTAGGCTGATTTTCTGCTCTGGTTCAGTGATGTATACTTTGAAGTGGTTCCGTCAAGTACTTTACATGAGCTTGATTACGATTTCACTGGAGGTTTACGTGCACTGAGTTGGAAGGCTAGCGGCGTGATGTATGCATTCTGCAAGCTTGCAACTCCCGTGCGAGGGGTCAATGTTCATTTGCAGGTGATGGTAGGCATAGCTCGATCGAGAAGTCTCTGCCTCTATCCTTGAGAATTTTTTTTTTAGGTTAACGTGCTTGAATTTATGTACTTTTGACTAGTCGTACGTGAATATGTTTAAATTCGTATGCATTGGAACATATTTTTCTACATGAGCTAAGAGAAATACATAGATGCTACATTGACTGAGATAGGTATCGAACACATGGTTCTTACCCTATGAGTGACTAGCACTTGTTTGTCCCATCTCCTCTAACCCTCGTTTAATTTGTGATATAGATGGAACATGGATGTTTTCAGAGAGATGATGGTTAAAATATCTTGGGCAAAGTGTCCTTTGTAGAAACTACTATGTGTGGTAATTATTTTAGTTGAAAAGATAATTTAATAAAACATGTAAGACTAACGTGAAGGTTTTTTTATGTGTAAACAAATCATCGATAGTATGGATTTTTATGTAGAAATGGTTGTATACCACATCTTTTGAAGAACACTGCATGGTATATATAATGAAAGACTCTTGGGCTCAAGAAACTAAAATATAGGTGGAAGGGATGATGCGGTTCCTAAGATTAAATGAAAGGAACTTTGATGATTTTTTTCTATATACTAAGATGATTTAATTGGGTTTGGGATGATGGGTTGAAGGATTAAATAATATAACTGTACACACTAGCTTTTACAGAAAATGAGAATGGAGCTCACAAGATCATAGATTGCGGGTAAATCACTGACAACTGAAATGTTGAAACGATATCATAAAATGAGTGATATTGATGCAGCTCATGGTAATATTGATGACAGCTACGAAGATGATGTCTTTACGTCTGTGATAGTGACACGGACGCGGAGATTTTAAGACAAATAATATTATTAATATAGAAATGATGGAAGCCGTAGCACGCCGATCGTGACGAGAAACAAATATTGAAGGATGCTGATGGTTTCGAGAAGACTGAAACTAATGGAAGTATCAACACCTTGAAAAGTGAAAATACACTCAAGCCTATATTTAGCAGATACTCCATACTTTGTAAAAATAATGGACTCCTAAAAAGGAAGCATGAAGGCGATGCAGACACTTCGACATCGACGATAACGAGTTCTTATACGGTAATCTGGGTGAAGACGATGCCTTCTACGGTGATTGCTACAGTGACTCTGAAGCTGGCGACGTGATCTAAGACTGTGATGCAGAACCTAAAGCTGACAAGACCGATGAATGTGGTGGTGTCCTGAGACCGGAGCGATGGAAACGTCGTGATGTAATAAATAAATCTGATCAAGCTTGTGATGATCACTGGCTCGATGATGAAAGTAACCCTGAGGTTGGTGTTAAAACGGAGGACAGCAGAGATCATAATATTTATAATAAACGTGCAAGTAAGATGGTGGCAGAAGAGATTGATTCCACATCATGGAAAGATCCAAACATATTGGTTGACCGGCTAAGACTGATGGTGGTATCTGTTCGTAGAGGAAACTACTCGCATATCGTGGAAGTATCGACCATACTTAAAGAGCTTCGGAACGCTGGCTACTTACAATAATCATTTGATTAACTGTCATGTGTGTACTAATGAAAAATAAAATGAATTATTTATATTTTAAAAAAGAATGATTTATTTCTTGTATCCTGATTTCCAATATATTTTTAAAAAGTATGATTTATTTCTTGTATCCTGATTTCCAATATATTTTTAAAAAGTATGATTTATTTCTTGTATCCTGATTTCCAAATAAGTCTGTGTTTCCGCTACTGTATGTGTGATCGTTCCGTTTCCTGTGTGTACTGTGTGTACGTTCCGATTTCCTGTATGTACATTTCGTTTTCCTGTTTGTTCATTTCGTTTTCCTGTGTGTACATTTCGTTTTCATGTGTGTACATTTCGTTTTCCTATTTGTACATTTCGTTTTCCTGTTTGTACATTTCGTTTTCCTGTTTGTACATTTCGTTTTCCTGTTTGTACATTTCGTTTTCCTGTTTGTACATTTCGTTTTCCTATTTGTACATTTCGTTTTCCTGTTTGTACATTTCGTTTTCCTGTGTGTACATTTCGTTTTCCTGTGTGTACATTTCGTTTTCCTGTTTGTACATTTCGTTTTCATGTGTGTACATTTCGTTTTCCTGTTTGTACATTTCGTTTTCCTGTTTGTACATTTCGTTTTCCTGTTTGTACATTTCGTTTTCCTGTTTGTACATTTCGTTTTCCTATTTGTACATTTAGTTTTCCTGTTTGTACATTTCGTTTTTCTGTGTGTACATTTCGTTTTCCTGTGTGTACATTTCGTTTTCCTGTTTGTACATTTCGTTTTCCTGTGTGCACTGTGTGTACGTTCCGTTTCCTGTGTGTACTGTGTGTACGTACCGATTTCCTGTGTGTACATTTCGTTTTCCTGTGTGTACCCTTCGTTTTCCTGTGTGTACTGTGTGTACATTGCGTGTTCATTTCATTTGATCAATTTGTTTCCAAATGCGTTACCTTATTTTGGTACGCTTCTTCTTTCAATGGTGTTTTGACACGAGTATTATAGTAATTGGTTCTTGATTTGACTAGAGTATTATTCCAACCGGTGCGTGTATATAAGCGAGTCCTGGACAGCAGGTCGCTCAGTTTGTTACTGACGTCGGCGGTGTAAGGATCACCTAGTTTGTTTCTTCTGGTGCATAAGTCGTGTCAATTAGCTGTTCTTGAGACTTCGATGGCATCTTTACCATCTAAAACGCTGAGCTTGATGGACAACGCACCATCGTCTACGGGAACCCTGACGTCAGCTACGGTGGAGAAGGTGCAGATCCCGTCGGCAAAGACGACGTCATGAAAAGAGGAGATTTCAACAGTCTCGATACCGTCAGCAGGAGAGACTTTAATGCCGGTGGTGCTGACTACGCAGGAAAACTCGTCGAACTTCGTTTCGCCCTCGATGGAAACTTCAATGACTGGTGATTCAACAACGACTAACGAACATCGGTGCTGTTACTGTGACAAGATTTTCACAAACAGCAGCAATACTCGACGACACGAGAGGAGAGAATGTGCTAAGAACCCTTATCGTAAAATGTTTGTTTGTGAGAAATGTCACAAGCAATTTGCAAGACAAGATAATATGAAAACACACATGAAGACATGCAAAGGTCCTGCTGTGCGACAGAAAGGAGAGGTTTCGGTGCAACAACGATGTATTGATGTTCATACGAGTATGCCTGGAGATGGTGTATTTGCTGCAACAACATCATCTGGTTCGGGTCTGAAAGGATCGTCTTCATCACCACGGTATCCTTGCAGCTACTGTGATATGTTGTTCGCATTTTCTCATGATGCACGAAGACATGAGCGGAGTAAATGCAAGAAGAATCCATCTCGTATAAAGTTTCGCTGTGATGGGTGTCATGAATGGTTTACACGTATTGACAGTTTGCGCCGACATGTGAAAAAATGCAACGGTAAAGTCCGTGTGTCTACTGAAGAACTACCTGTAGAAACTTCGACTCCTCGCTTTAGATTGGAGACTCGTAAGAGAACAAGCAAGAAAACCGATGTGCAGCAACCGAATGGTATGACGTCTGAACATGAAAATAAACCTAAGACTGTGTTCGGCGCATTACAAGTGAATGATAATGGGTTCTACTTGGCGCAGTCTGCATTTCGTGGAACATTGAAAGACTACTATTATCTAAATATGATAGGTGAGTCGAAAGACATTTGTAATTTTCTTGATGATATCAAAGAGAACATAATCAGTCAACTTACTGATGACGTTGCAACAAACGGTCCATTAAAATACAACTTGTGGTTGGACTGTATATATGGAAAGCCGTATCCATTTGAAGACGAAGTGAAGAAGTGTGCATTCAAGACATCGGCTGCAGTAATTTACAGTTCTGACGATGTGAAGCATACTGTTAAAAATGGTATCCGGAAACTCTGTCAAGAAGAGGAGGACTATGTCTGTAAAGGTTCTGGTTGGACTCTTTCTAGTATAAACCGATTGGAGCTAAGAATTAGTCATTTCACGCCTATGCGGACCTAAATGATTTTTATAATGTTAACTTTCGCAAGTGTTCGTGTAGTAAAGTAGAAATTATGTAATAAAGTTTATTTTGTGAAAGAACTTGTGTTGTTTTCTTTGTCGAACCTGCCACTATTAAATATATTATGTCTATTATTTTTCAATTTCATTCCGAATCGTGTCAAGGGCCTAAGTCGACCTAATTAATCATTTAATTGTTTGCAAATTTATTTAATGAATTTTTAACTTTTTCCCGAATCTCTAGCAATATAATTACGAATTTTCCAAGGTGGTGGTGTTGATGGCTTTTAGGATGATGGTAGTAGAGATTTTAAAGTCTCTTTAAGAATGTTGAACATGGTTTATTGAAATTATTATTATTTTACATAAAATTAAACATTATTGCATCGGTAGGGTATCGAACCAAGGACAGGAAGCGATCGAATCAATATTTAAATTAATGGGTGATTTATTTAATGAATTTTGAACTTTTTCCCGCATCTCTAGCTAAATAATTACGGATTTTCAAGATGGCGGCCAAATGACAAGATGGCGGGTGTCACAGTAATAATAAATGATTACTGCACTCTAGCGGGTAAGAATTAAACTAACATGGTGTCAGCGCACTCTAGCCAATGATAACAAGATGGAGGTCTCCAGCAGACGAAGACAAGATGGTGGGCGTAACGAAACATGCTACAATTATATAATCCAAGATGGCGACCATAACGATACGTGCTACAGTGGTTTATAAGTAATATTTTATTAAATTTATATTATTTAATTCTATTATTTAATTTTTTTAATGATTTTTAAAATTTTCCCCGAATCTCTAGCATTAAAATTACGGATTTTCAAGATGGTGGACATGACGTCATACTACCTGATGGTATATGTGCATTGGTGAAAGTGGTGGGGGTCAGTCTACCTGCGTCCACTGTGAGAGAAGGATCGGTCGCCATTTTTAATTTTTTTTGCACTCGTCGGGTTCGAACCGAGGACTCCGAACTCCGTGTCGTTAATGTAGGTTTTTTATAAATATTTTATTAAAATTTTATTAATTTTTTTTTATAATTTTTAAAAAAAATTTCATTAAAATCGGATAATAAATAAAAAAGTTAAAGATGGCGATCGTAACGAAAATTGCAACTGTGACGTCATCATTCAAAATGGCGGATAACACAATGCCGGAATTTTCGAGAAAAAAATGACGTCATCCAAAATGGCGGATCCAAGATGGCGGATCCAAGATGGCCGCCGGGGTCAAGGTCACGACCATCCAAGATGGCCGCCGTGACGTCACAATCCAAGATGGCGGACTGACAATCCTCAATCCTCACCCTGACGCCTGTCCCAGCTCCGGCTATCCTATACTACTCTGGTTCTTCCATGTTTTTTAGTTCGTCGAGACGACTAGTGATTGGTTTAAATATCTCCTCATTTTCCATCTCACGTGCAAGTCTGGTTCGTCTAGCAAGTAAATATTTTTCACGAACAGACTGTATAGCTCGATGAAAGTCACTGGCCAGGTCCGACATTGTACTGGCTGAAAACTTATTGCTAGACGACCTTATATACTTTTTTATTCGATCGCAGAAACTTCTTTCTTGTGTTTGGTCAAATCTGAATTTGTTGACAATTGAGATAGTGATGTCTTCAGACTACTTTGAAAAGTTCTCAGATCGTCACGTCTTTGTGCATTCGATACTTCGATCATGTCGCGAATGCGAGAATCCGAGGCTTCCACACGCTGGTCGATGGCAACGAGATATTCTAGTAATTCGTTTTTCACACTGTCTACTTTTTGAGCCAGTAGCGAAATGTATTTGCGGATATCGCCGTCATGAGACTTGAGGGCAGTACGTAAGTCTCGACTGCTACGACCGAATTTCGAAATGCTATGACTCATGTTTGGCGATAAACTGATCGAAACCTCGTCTGTACCTGCCCTTATATAGAGGCCAGTCTTTGACTATGACTAGGAATCCGTGTTCTTCTTTCTAACACAAGGAGCACATGTCTTTGAATTCCTGAAACGTCATGTCGGTGTTTACGTGATCGTCATAAGCGTGACGTAAATTAAGTTCGTCCATGCGAAACAAAACTATGACATTCGCGTTGTCTCGTAGGAGATGTTTTGGAATACGACTGTACGTCTGACACAGGTATACGCAGTCTACCTTGGCGTGTCTGCCCATGGAAAAGTACTCTTGTATTATGCCTTGTTTCTCGCACATTACATCGTCGAAAACAAACACGGAATTAGGCTTTGCTTCGTCGGTAGACACCACATCGGTATTATCGATAAACGGAAAATACTCCAGACCATCCACCGAGCGTAGAACAGTTGCTAGGCGCTGGTACTTTGGCTGTTGCAACGACTTGGAATACAAGTAAACGTTCTCGAACCGAAGACCGTTTGGCTCCTCCAGTAAACTCAGTAAAACACACGTCTTGCCGCAGTTTGACGGACCCGCCATTATGCAACGTACAGCGGAAGGTAACAGTAATCCATGTCGTGATTCACGCGCACTAAATACATCGTCTTGCGTAATGCGTACGGGCAAACACACGTCTTGCTTGACGACCTGCATTGTACTAAAGTAATTGTATAAAATCAAACACATTTTTACTTTCTGCTCAGTTGCATGTAATGTCTCGAAGAGGCAGGAACAAACAACACATCGGCGCGGGACTCGTAAACTCTCTGATAAACAATCTACCATTCGAGCTACACATTCCCGGCTACAGATTTTGCGGCCCCGGGACTAAACTAGCGAAAAGGTTAGCTCGCGGTGACGTGGGCATTAATTCTCTCGACGAAAAGTGCAAGCAGCACGATATCGCATATTCATTAAGCAAGGACCTGGAATCCAGACACCGGGCCGACGAGATATTGGCACAGGAAGCCGAAGATATAAGCAAATCGTCGAACGCGGGACTAGGAGAGAAAATCGCAGCGTGGGGCGTATCTAAAATCATGAAGGCAAAGACGAAATTAGGACTGGGTGCTCGTCGAACCAGCTCCATCAAGTCAAAGACTAACCCACGCAAGACCAAGAAGCGCAAGACTGGTGCAGGCGTGCAAAAAGCCAAGCAAAAATTACAGACTCTCGACAAGAAGATTATAGGAGGATTTCTTCCTTTGCTTTTGCCTGCATTGGGTGCTCTCGGCGGCCTCATCGGTGCAACGAGCGGTATAGTGCGGGCAGTCAACACTTCGAAGAATGAGCGCAAGCAATTAAAAGAAGCACAGCGACACAATGCCAACATGGAAGCCATTGCCATCGGTAAAAAAAACGGCGCAGGACTCTACTTGCAACCTCACAAGACAGGACGAGGCATGAGGAAGAAACGAATGAAAAAATCCTAAGTTCTTTGCCGAAACGTCCGCTCACCAATATAGATTTAATAAAGTACGCACGCAAACTGAAAATACCAAATTTCCGCGGCGTGTTTATTCGAGACACTTTGCCCAGCAAGCCAAACACACGTGAGCGCGCCATAATTAATTTAGACACGTCGGCGGGTCGAGGCACGCACTGGGTGGCCTATGTAAAGTCTGGAAAAATGGCCGAGTACTACGATAGTTTTGGAAATTTACGGCCTCCGCCTGAACTGCGACAGTACCTGGGCCGTACCACTACGATGTTTTACAATTACGAAACGGAACAGAAGCCTAATCAAACAAATTGCGGACACTTGTGTCTTCGCTTTTAAACAAACAAAAATTAGCTGACAAAAAAAAATTGCTACTTAAAGGTTGTGCAGTGATGATAATTTATTAGTCATGTCGATAACACTTACATTGACAGGTCACGCATCTGAGCTGCGGGCGGTTCATTTCCCGCCTCTGGATTTAGATGGAGAATGGTGTATCGGACTCGTAGATTTTCAAACGTATAATGCCATACCGAATATCGACGAAGAAAACTGCAAGATCTGCTTCCTGAAAAGCGATGGGACCGCTCATGAAATACAGTTACCTGTTGGATCTTACGAAATTGATGACATTACAAATTACATCAGGGATATGTTACCACAGGATGTAGACTTTCAACTGCGTGGAAATCCAAACACTCAAAAACCATTCTAACATGCAGTGAAAATGTCGACTTTACGAAACCTGGCACCATAGGTACCATGCTCGGATTCGAATCAAAGGTGTATGATACAGGAAGAACGTACGAATCTACGCGCGCAGTAAACATTTTGCCTGTGAATGTCATAAGAATAAACTGTAATTTGGCAAGTGGAACGTATCTCAACGTAAGACTAAGCAACATGCTGCACGAGTTTTCGCCGATGGTCCCGCCAGGATATAAACTGGTCGAAGTACCGCAAAGTATCATTTACGTTGCAGTCGTAGTGAAGTGCGCACACGAAGTCGTCGTCCGAATCGTTGACCAGCGAGGACGATTGGTGAATTTTCAAGACGAAGAAATTACATTACGTCTGCACTTGAAGCGATGGGCATAAAGTTCGTAACACCGAACAGTTATAAAAGAAATCGTATTGTCGTGAATAAGAACAGTTCTCTACCAGACATCGGTGCATTAACACCTGACAGCATAAAGTATCTTCTCAGTATTGGACAAGTGCCGAATAAATATGGAAGACGAAATCCTCAACGTGGAAGATCCGGTCATTTTTGAAGACAGCATTACGAAAATGGAATTGCACGAGTACCAGACTTTCCTGCTCGGACCGTACGCACTACCATCGGAAGTACGCATTGCTGTACAGAACCAAGATATTTGTACTTTACCTTCACAGTCATTTCTACGTATAAGAGGCACGCTTACAAAAGCGGATGGTACGCACCCGACAACGACGTCAATATCCTCCAATGGTATTCTTCACCTAATCGAGCGCATTACATATGTACTCAATGGCGTCGAGGTAGACCAGACGAGAGATGTAGGCATAACATCTGCTATGAAAAATTACCTTTCGCTCACGCCAAATGAACTGTCTGCTGCAAAGATGGCCGGTTGGGCCCTAGAGGATGAATTTAAGCTTCCGGTTTATGCCGAAGGGAAGTTCGAAGTTTGTGTTCCTCTGTCCATGCTTCTTGGATTCGCTGAGGACTACAAGCATATAATCATTAATTCGAAACAAGAGCTCGTACTGCTTCTAGCCAACACGCACATTAATGCAATTGTCGCCGCTTCAGAAAACCCTCAAAATGTCTCGCTAACACTATAGTCTATCGAGTGGATGCTGCCCCACATCCAAGTGAGCACCGTTGAACGAGTCAAGATGTTGAAGAACATAGAAAATGGCAAGAACATCGATGTGCCATTCCGATCCTGGAGCCTGGAAACTTACTTTGGCTTGCCTCATAGTCAGCGTATCAATTGGATAGTAAAGTCCAGCTTCGCTTCGGAAAAACCAAGATACATCATCGTCGGGCTTCAGACCGGAAGACAGCTCAATGCAGGAGTAAGTCGCTCCGTATTCGATAACTGTCAAATACGCAATGTAAAAATATTTTTAAACAGCGAAAGTTATCCGTACGTTGACATGAACATGGATTTTGAAAGTGGAAGATTCCTTCTAGCATATCAAATGTATGCCAAGTTTCAGCAAGCTTACTACGGGCGGAGACAGTCACCGATACTGAGTCCCGACAGTTTCAAGAACAAGGCACCGTTAATGGTGTTTGACGTTTCCAAACAGGATGATCGTATAAATTCGAACATCATCGACTGTAGGATCGAGATAACGACTAGCGGAAATATTCCGCCAAACACCTATGCTTTTTGTCTGATACTTCACGATCGGCTTGCATCGTACAATTGTCGAGACAAACTTGTGAAAATCCTGACATAAATACTGTTTCGTTTTCGATAATAACTTAGTTACGACCGAGCATTGCTAGCGACAAGATGTACTGCAACCTGCAAGGTTTTCAGAGTCAAAATGTATTCGTGCTCAAGGAAATTGCCGTCACTCACGACGGTCGGACTCGAACCCGCAGCTTCCGACCCCCGTATCCCTGGAAACTACTAGATGAAAAAAGTAAACGGTCAAACGAATGGCTATGTAAATATTATCACGGACTAGAGTGGGACGAAGGAAAAATTCCGTACCATCAAGTGAAAAACACACTTCAAGACTTACTACTGCAAAATCCGCGTGGTATAATCTATGTTGCCGGACCCGAACAGAAGAAATGGCTACGAGAACTGTGTGACGACGGAGCAGCTGAAATCGTAGATATACAGACCGACTTCGGCTGTCCTTCCCTGCGCAAGCTTAGTGCAATATACGACATGCAGCCACGTGACAAGTTTGAACTTGTCTGTGCCTTTACAAACTCGCAGTTAATGCAGAAATGGCACACACAGTGTTAGTAGGAGTCTGCATATATAAATGTCGTACCTACGTACGTGTCTTCAGTTGACGTTCAACCTGCAAGAAGATACTTACGTTTCATCCTGCTAACGTGTACGTGAGCGCAAGACCTAGCTTCAGCAGTGTAGAGTACAGCTACTGGGATTCCGGGTATCTACGTACATATACAGAAACCTGCGATGGAGGTGCTCAGCATTGGCGGTTTGCGCACTTTCCTGTGTCCTACGAACCGACTCAGCAGCTGGTAGATTGTTGGGAACCTGGAAACTGTGTTGTCTATCACATGAGACCACACACAATCCTTCCTGCTAGCATCGCTGAGGTAGTCGCCTCGTCTGCATGTGCAACACCAAACATGGTCGTGTTGCAACATGTTGCGACCTGTGATGCTTCTACGCAGACGTCCAAACGCTGTGTGTCTCGTCGTCGCAGTTCAGGCAGTGAATCTGTCCCAATTAGCACTGAGCCAAAGCCCAGGCGTAGACGTGGTCACAGACGTCACCGACCATGTCTTGTCGGAGTTGTCGACGTTGCAGAAGATGACCAGCTGGAAACCTGTGTTCCTGATACCATGACCGGCGAACCAGTTGGAACCGGAGTCAACGAACCAGTTGGAACCGGAGTCGACGAGTCAGTTCGTGTGGCATTAAAAACTTTGCTTGTGAAAATGCTTGAATCCTTAACCTAATATGTATTTGTCTACTTTTTATAAATAAACGTGTAAAACTGGAACTCGTGTGTTTTTTATTTCTACAATTTTTAGGTACCTAAAAAAAAATTTTTTAATACAGACAATATTTTGACTCATGTAGTATACCAGTAGACAATGGGTATATAAGCGAGGTTCAGACGACTGGACCCGCAGTTCACCTCTGGCCGCGGTGCAGTACGGACGTGCTCTCTCCATTAATTGTCGTGAGATTTAGTTATGTTGACCGGAATAGAATGTTTACTGACAGCAGCGGGGACCTCGATGGCAGCAGCGATGATGGAGTCGGAGATCCCGATACCATTTGCAGAGGAGACCACGGCAACGGAGAGCTCAATGGCTGAGGTGTCGACAGCTGTGGAGATCCCGATACCTGCTGCAGAGGAGACAACGATACGTGCTGTTCCACCATCAGCTGACGGTTCATAATGTGCATTCCAGACATCAATTAATGAAGAGCGTACATCGCATCAATGCAATTATTGTAGTGCATCATTAACCTGCAGTAGGTCTCTGACAATCTCTCGAGAGACATATAAGTGCGACAAATGCGATAAGGTTTTTTCGCATTGTAACAGTCTGTACAGTCACAAGATTATGTGCATAGGAAACGAATCAAGTGATAGTATGCTTCCATACCATCCGACATCATCATTTATTGCCTTACCTGAGGTTATAGTCAACAAAAGAGCAGTAGTCAATTGCCAAAACTTGAAGGATCAGTTTTGTTTTAAATGGAGTATTTTGGCAAGATTTGTCGAGGGAAGTCATCAAAACCGTGTTGATAAGAGGTATTATGCTTTGGAGAATAAGTACAACTTCGATGGACTGTGCTATCCGCCACCGTTAAATCAGATAAAAGTTTTTGAGAAAAATAACCCTGAAGTCTCAGTTAATGTGTATGCGTTAAATGAGGATAATAAGGTGTGTCCGATTCGGGTAACCAAACAAGAAAGAAAAAATCATTTCGATTTGTTGCTTGTGACAAATGAAAGCGGTTCTGCACACTACTGCTACATCAAAAACGTCTCCCGACTTGTGAGACCCCAGGTTACAAAACATCAACATAAGATTTATATGTGTAAGATGTGCTTTAAGTATTTTGCTAATCGACCTCGAAAATCAGGACTCACAGCCATACAGTGTCTTGAACAGCACAAGATTAAATGCGGAAATAAATCTTAACAAAGACTTTAGTAATTTGTCTGTGTATTTTTTTTGTACTTGTAGTAGTGTAGTATGTATGTAATAAAAGTTTGTTTTAAAAGAACTTGCGGTGTTTTTATTTTCTCAAACCTTACACTTTAGTGATACTTTTTTTAAAATATTAAAGTTGTTTTGTATCGGCCAGGGATCGAACCAGGGACCTTATTCGATCTAATCAATCAGTATATTTATTGTCAATTTATTTAATGAATTTTGAACATGGTTTATGGCAATTATTATTTTTTACATAAAATTAAACATTATTGCATCGGTCGGGTATCGAACCAAAGACGGGAATCCATCGAATTAATATGAAAATTAATGAGTGATTTATTTAATGCATTTTGGAACTTTTCCCGAATTTATAGCTGAATATTTACGGATTTACAAGATGGCATCCAAATTTCAAGATGGCGGGTGTCACAGCAATAATAATAAATGATAACTGCACTCTAGCGGGTAAGAATTAAACTAACATGTTATCAGCGCACTCTCGCCGACGAAAACAAGATGGTGGTCTCCAGCAATGAAGACAAGATGGCGGACATGACGTCATACTGGGTGACTATATATATGCTTTGAAAAAAAGTGGTGGGAGTCAGTCTGCCAGCATCCACCACGGGACAAGGATCGGTCGTCATTTTTAATTTTTTTTGCACTCGTCGGGTTCGAACCGAGGACTCCGAACTCCGTGTCGTACATGTTTATTTTTTTATAAATAATTTATTAAAATTTTATTATTTGATTTTTTTTATAATTTTAAAAAAAAATTTCATTAAAATCGGATAATAAATAAAAAAGTTAAAGATGGCGACCGTAACGGAAATTGCATCGGTGACGTCATCATCCAATATGGCGGAAAACACATCACCGGAATTTTCGAGAACACAATGACGTCATCCAAAATGGCGGATCCAAGATGACGGATCCAAAATGGCCGCCGTGATCTACTTGTCCCGTTACGTTATGTCCCGTTACGTTGTGTCCCGTTACGCGGTGTTCCGTTACACTCATCCAAGATGGCCGCCGTGACGTCACAATCCAAGTTGGCGGAAAACACCACAGACACCACAGCCTGAAGCCTGTCCCAGGTCCGTCATTCCTATTTTACTCACTTGATCGTCAATAACCTTATACCATTAAGTCTCACTGTATATATTGATAACGTTAAAATCTTTTAATGGCTTCTAAAATCGAGATTTAACTATGAATACAGCTGTACACATTAATAATTTCGAAAATAATTACAGTTACTTATAGTTATCACGGAATTAATAGTAGATTAGAACAAACAACAGTTTAAAAAAAATTTAAAAACACGCTTTTATAAATAAACCAAAATAAAAAGTAGAAAATAAATAACGGTTTAAAAAAACTAAAAAAACACACTTTTATAGAAAACCCAACTAAAAAAAAGAAAATAATTTTTTATTAAAAATAGTGTAAAATAAAAAAAATATATTTTATTTTTTAAAAAAAGCGTGAGGTGCTTATTAAGATATTATCAAAATGATAATCCTTCTACGCATATCTGTCAATAAAATAATTGAATCAGGAATTTGCAAAAGGTACCAAGTCCACTTTTTGAGCAAATTCATGTTATACGAGATTCCGAATGTCCAAAGTGTTCTCTTTGCTGTCAGCAAGAAAAGGAACCAAGTCCTGTATTAGAAATACGATATACGGACTATTAAATATATGTGGAACTTGCAAAAGGTCGACAATAATATGTTTTCTGCTGTTTCCCAACAATCTACTTACTTGGACTGGTACATTTTGCAAATTCCTGATTCAATTATAACTATTGACACCATGCACCTCACGCTTTTTTTTAAATTAAAAAAAAAATTTAGACTATTTTTAATTAAATTTTATTTTCAGTAGTATAGGAATGTATTTCCTGGCACTGGGTTCTGGGTGTGATGTCTGTGGTGTTGGATTGTGACGTCACGGCGGCCATCTTGGAGGAGTGTAACGGGACATAGCGTAACGGGACAAGTTTGACCTTGACCTTTGACCCTCAAAATTCGCCAAAATTGGGCAAAATTTACTCAAAATTCCTCAAAATTCGTCAAAATTTACATTTCTGTGAAAAAATTCCGCCAAAAATTCTCAAAAAATTCCACAATCCAAAAATTAGAATTTCGAAAAATCCACAAAAGTCGTTTTGCCCTAGAAAGAACCCAAATTCCTAAAAGAGGCTTAAAACTCCTAAGTGCTAGCCGCTCTAAGCCGCCGAGGTCATGACCTTGAAAACTAGGATGCCATGACAGCGATATTGGATGATGACGCCACCGTTGCAGTTTCCGTTACGGCCGCCATCTTTAAAATCTTTATTTATTATCCGATTTTAATGAATTTTTTTTTAAAATTTATAAAAAAAATTAAATAATAAAAAATTAATAAAAAATATATAAAAATCATACATTAACGACACGGAGCTCAGAGTCCTCGGTTCGGACCCGACGAGTGCAAAAAAATTTAAAATGGCGACCGATCCTTCCCCCTAGGTGGGTGCTAGCAGACTGACTCCCACCACTTTTCTTAAAGCATATATATCGTCACCTAGTATGACGTCATGTCCGCCATCCTGTCTTCGTTGCTGGAGACCACCATCTTGTTTTCGTCGGCGAGAGTGCGCTGACGCCATGTTAGTTTAGTTCTTATCCGCTAGAGTGCAGTAATCATTTAGTACTGTGACACCCACCATCTTGAAATTTGGCCGCCATCTTGAAAATCCGTAATTATTTAGCTAGAAATTCGGGAAAAGTTCCAAAATTCATTAAATAAATCACTCATTAACTTACATATTGATTCGATCGATTCCTGTCCTCGGTTTGATACCCGATCGATGCAATAATGTTTAATTTTATGTAAAAAATAATAATTTCAATAAACCATGTTCAACATTCGTAAAGAGACTTTAAATCATCTACAACCATCATCCTATCAGACAACAAGACCACCATATTGTAAATTCATAAAATTAATGCTATAGATTCGGGAAAAAGTTCAAAATTCATTAAATAAATTTGTAATCCATATAATGATTGATTGGATCGACTAAGGTCCTTAGTTCTATCCCTGGCGGATACAAAACAACTTTAATTAAAAAAATACTAAAAAAGTGTTAGGTTTGAGAAAATAAAAATACCACAAGTTCTTTTAAAAAAATTTTATTACATAAATTCAATACACTACTACAAGTACAAAAAAAAACACAGACAAATTACTAAAGCCTTTTGGATTCCTCGATTTAAACAGTCTTCTTATTGTACGGACTAAGCCTTTTACATGACTTTAAATGTCTATCCGATCCGGTCATCACCGCAGCCATAGACGGACTGAAGTTCATATCACTTATATAGTCTCATTAGCCAGTACAACACATGAGTCAAATCAATAACCAGGTTCATTATACGTCTCGGAGCATTTTTTATAATGACGATGTAAGCTATCGAGACGTGAAATTAGTTTATTGCACTTATTGCACTGAAATTGTATTCTTTGAACATTATTAGAACAACCGCTTCTTTCATGTCTGCGAGCATTTGAGGTGATAGTAAATGATGCACCACAGTATTTGCACTGATGCGAAGTACGCTCTTCATTAATTGAAGTATTCAATGCTGATGAAACTTCAGCTGATGTTGGAACAGCACATATCGAAGTCTCCTCCAGTGTTGTCAGAGGCGTTGCCAACGGGATCTGCTCCAACATCGTCGGCACTGACGTCATGGTTCCCGTAGTCGATGGTACATCCTCCATCGAGTTCTATGTTAAAGTCGGTAAAGATGCCATCGAAGTCTCAAGAACAGGCAATTACACGACTTATGCACCAGAAGAAACAAACTAGGTGATCCGTACACCGTCGACGGCAGTAACAAACTGAGCGTCCTGCTGTCTAGGACTCGTTTATATACATTAACCGGTTTGATCAATACGCTAGTCAAATCAAGAACAATTTACTAAAATACTAGAGTCAAAACAACATTAAAAAAAAAGTAGCACCATCAAAAAAAAGGAAGCACATTTGGAAGCACCATCAAAAAAAGGAAAAACAATAGGAAGCACCGTCAACGAAAAGGCAGCACATTTGGAAGCACCGACAACGAAAAGGCAGCACATTTGGAAGCACCGACTACGAAAAGGCAGCACATTTGGAAGCACCATCATCGAAAAGGCAGCACATTTGGAAGCTCCATCAACAAAAAAAAAGGCAAAAAGGAAGCACAAGTTACGAGATCTAAGTCTTAGTTAGAAATCAGAGTACAAAAAAAAAAAAACATTAAATTCTTATAATTTTAATTATTTATTTTATTACTTTACATTATACAAATGCAAGTAAAACAAGCCATTATTGTATGTAGCCAGCATTCCTCAGTTCCTTGAGTATGAAGGATATTTCTTTGATGCACGAATAGTTTCCTGCACAAAGCGAACCATGTAGAAGTCTTAGCCGGTCAACCAATATGTTTGGATCTTTCCATGATGTGTAATCATTCTCTTCTACCACCATCTTCCTTGCACCTTTATAATAAATATTATGATCTCTGGTGTCTTCCGTTTTACCACTAACCTCAGGGTAACTTTCATGTTTGAGACGGTGATCATCACAAGCTTGATCAGATTTATTTAATATATCACGTCGTTTCCATCGTTTCGGTCTCAGGACACCGCAACATTCTTCGATCTTGGCAGCTTTAGGTGCTTCATCATAGTCTGTGTCTTTGTCAACAGCCTCAGAGTCACTGTAACAATCACCGTAGAAGGAATCGTCTTCACCCAATATACCGTAATAATTCGATGTTGATGATGTTGAAGTGTCTTCATCGTCTTCATGCTTCCTTTTTAGGAGTCCATCATTTTTACAAAGTAGGAAAGATCTACTTGAATTCGACTGAAATATATTCTCACTTTTCACGTTAAGGATTCTTCCATTGTCTTCATTCTTCCGTAAATCATCAACCTCCTTCAATTTAAGTTCTTTGTCGAGATAGGAAGAGCCAAGAAAATTATTGTCGTAATGCAGATCACTCTTCCTTAGGCTAGTAGATTCATCGTTGTCCTCTAGCTTGTACGCAGGCTTGGCGCTACAAGTTCTGCCATGTCTTTTAAGGCTCTCTCTCCGCGTAAACGACTTGCTTCATCGAACACAACTTATCATATTGCGCAGTGGATTTTTAACACAGTCATTCTTCTCGTGTTGTCTTTTATTCTTTCTCAAGATAAACTCTTTACTGCAAAACTTACACCTATGTTCTTTCGATACAGCGTCAGATCCCAAATCGGAATTCATATTAGTTACTGAGACTAATGCCAGATACCAATTGAGTGATTTAAATTAGATCCAATACTTAAATAGAATTTTTTTCATATTTCATCAGCGAGAATTAATATATCTCATGCAAAAGTACTTTATGCATGTAGTTCTGCTTTTCAACAACAGATGTCGCCACATGTGCTTGCGGGTAAATAATATTTAGTTCTTTTATGCGGGATGCGGGATGCTCACTAACGATCGCAAAAGAAGGATGGCTTCGCTAGACTCCAAGGAAAAGGAAGTTCGTCTTGCATGTTGGTGCTCCACAGATGTCTCATGGCGTAATATTAATTTGACTGAGTAATGATATTTTTTAATTCCACCTGATAAATTATTGCAAGTTTTGATTTAGTAGCAGAAATTATCAAATTAAATGTAACTCCAAATAAAATGACATGTCTCATTAGACAAAAAAAAAATCCATGCACAGAACGGTTTCTCAGAATAGTCAGAAACACTTGAAGAAACCACAGGAATGATTGCAAGAACACGGGAAAAACCATCAAAATATTGACAAGAATAATCAGGAGCACACGGATAAAACCATCATAATATTGGCAAGAATAATCAGGAGCACACGGAGAAAACCATCATAATATTGACCAGATAAATGAAAGTACTCGGAGAAAACCACCACATGTTTTCTTTGATATCATAAAATTACAGGAAAAAATATTTAAAAATAAAAAAAAATTAATAAAAAAAATGCATAAACAGTTTCTGATAGCTTGTAAACTTATCATTGTTGAGCAAAGATAGAGTTCTTGTACAAGCCAGAAATTTATGCATTTTTTAATTTTTTTTATTAATTTATTTTTATTTTTAAATATTTTTTCCTGTAATTTTATGATATCAAAGAAAACATGTGGTGGTTTTCTCCGAGTACTTCTGATTAATCTGGTCAATATTATGATGGTTTTCTCCGTGTGCTCTTGATTATTCTTGCCAATATTATGACGGTTTTCTCCGTGTGTTCCTGATTATTCTTGTCAATATTTTGATGGTTTTTCCCGTGTTCTTGCAATCATTCCTGTGGTTTCTTCAAGTGTTTCTGACTATTCTGAGAAACCGTTCTCTGCATGGATTTTTTTTGTCTAATTAGACATGTCATTTTAGTTGGAGTTACATTTAATTCGATAATTTCTGCTACTAAATCAAAACTTGCAATATTTTTATCAGGTGGAATTAAAAAATATAATTACTCAGTCAAATTAATATTACGCCATGAGACATCTGTGGAGCACCAACATGCAAGACGAACTTCCTTTTCCTTGGAGTCTAGCGAAGCCATCCTTCTTTTGCGATCGTTAGTGAGCATCCCGCATCCCGCATAAAAGAACTAAATATTATTTACCTGCAAGCAACATGTGGCGACATCTGTTGTTGAAAAGCAGAACTACATGCATAAAGTACTTTTGAATGAGATATATTAATTCTCGCTGATGAAATATGAAAAAAAATTCTATTTAAGTATTGGATCTAATTTAAATCACTCAATTGGTATCTGGCATTAGTCTCAGTAACTAATATGAATTCCGATTTGGGATCTGACGCTGTATCGAAAGAACATAGGTGTAAGTTTTGCAGTAAAGAGTTTATCTTGAGAAAGAATAAAAGACAACACGAGAAGAATGACTGTGTTAAAAATCCACTGCGCAATATGATAAGTTGTGTTCGATGAAGCAAGTCGTTTACGCGGAGAGAGAGCCTAAAAAGACATGGCAGAACTTGTAGCGCCAAGCCTGCGTACAAGCTAGAGGACAACGATGAATCTACTAGCCTAAGGAAGAGTGATATGCATTACGACAATAATTTTCTTGGCTCTTCCGATCTCGACAAATAACTTAAATTGAAGAAGGTTGATGATTTACGGAAGAATGAAGACAATGGAAGAATCCTTAACGTGAAAAGTGAGAATATATTCCAGTCGAATTCAAGTAGGTCTTTCCTACTTTGTAAAAATGATGGACTCTTCAAAAGGAAGCATGAAGACGATGAAGACACTTCAACATCATCAACATCGAATTATTACGGTAAATTGGGTGAAGACGATTCCTTCTACGGTGATTGTTACAGTGACTCTGAGGCTGTTGACAAAGACACAGACTATGATGAAGCACCTTAAGCTGCCAGGATCGAAGAATGTTGCGGTGTCCTGAGACGAAACGATGGAAACGACGTGATATATTAAATAAATCTGATCAAGCTTGTGATGATCACCGTCTCAAACATGAAAGTTACCCTGAGGTTGGTGGTAAAACGGAAGACACCAGAGATCATAATATTTATTATAAAGGTGCAAGGAAGATGATGGTAGAAGAGAATGATTACACATTATGGAAAGATCCAAACATATTGGTTGACCGGCTAAGACTTCTACATGGTTCGCTTTGTGCAGGAAACTATTCGTGCATCAAAGAAATATCCTTCATACTCAAGGAACTGAGGAATGCTGGCTACATACAATAATGGCTTGTTTTACTTGCATTTGTATAATGTAAAGTAATAAAATAAATAATTAAAATTATAAGAATTTAATGTTTTTTTTTCTTGTATTCTGATTTCTAACTAAGACTTAGATCTCGTAACTTGTGCTTCCTTTTTGCCTTTTTTTTTTGTTGATGGAGCTTCCAAATGTGCTGCCTTTTCGATGATGGTGCTTCCAAATGTGCTGCCTTTACGTAGTCGGTGCTTCCAAATGTGCTGCCTTTTCGTTGTCGGAGCTGCCAAATGTGCTGCCTTTTCGTAGTCGGTGCTTCCAAATGTGCTGCCTTTTCGATGGCGGTGCTGCCAAATGTGCTGCCTTTTCGTTGACGGTGCTGTCTAATGTGCTGCCTTTTCGTAGTCGGTGCTTCCAAATGTGCTGCCTTTTCGATGACGGTGCTTCCAAATGTGCTGCCTTTTCGTAGTCGGTGCTTCCAAATGTGCTGCCTTTTCAAAGTCGGTGCTTCCAAATGTGCTGCCATTTCGTTGTCGGTGCTTCCAAATGTGCTGCCTTTTCGTAGTCGGTGCTGACTTTTCGTAGTCGGTGCTTCCAAATGTGCTGCCATTTCGATGGCGGTGCTGCCAAATGTGCTGCCTTTTCGTTGACGGTGCTTCCAAATGTGCTGCCTTTTCGTAGTCGGTGCTTCCGAATGTGCTGCCTTTTCGATGGCGGTGCTTTCAAATGTGCTGCCTTTTTGTAGTCGGTGCTTCCAAATGTGCTGCCTTTTCGTAGTCGGTGCTTCCGAATGTGCTGCCTTTTCGATGGCGGTGCTATCTTTTCGTTGTCGGTGCTGCCAAATGTGCTGCCTTTTCGTAGTCGGTGCTTCCGAATGTGCTGCCTTTTCGATGGCGGTGCTATCTTTTCGTTGTCGGTGCTTCCAAATGTGCTGCCTTTTCGTTGACGGTGCTTCCTATTTTTTTTCCTTTTTTTGATGGTGCTTCCAAATGTGCTTCCTTTTTTTTGATGGTGCTACTTTTTTTTAATGTTGTTTTGACTCAAGTATTTTAGTAAATTGTTCTTGATTTGACTAGCGTATTGATCAAACCGGTTTATGTATATAAACGAGTCCTAGACAGCAGGACGCTCAGTTTGTTACTGCCGTCGACGGTGTACGGATCACCTAGTTTGTTTCTTCTGGTGCATAAGTCGTGTAATTGCCTGTTCTTGAGACTTCGATGGCATCTTTACCGACTTTAACATAGAACTCGATGGAGGATGTACCATCGACTACGGGAACCATGACGTCAGTGCCGACGATGTTGGAGCAGATCCCGTTGGCAACGCCTCTGACAACACTGGAGGAGACTTCGATATGTGCTGTTCCACCATCAGCTGAAGTTTCATCAGCATTGAATACTTCAATTAATGAAGAGCGTACTTCGCATCAGTGCAAATACTGTGGTGCATCATTTACTATCACATCAAATGCTCGCAGACATGAAAGAAGCGGTTGTTCTAATAATGTTCAAAGTATACAATTTCAGTGCAATAAGTGCAATAAACTAATTTCACGTCTCGATAGCTTACATCGTCATTATAAAAAATGCTCCGAGACGTATAATGAACGTGGTTATTGATTTGACTCATGTATTGTACCGGCTAATGAGACTATATAAGTGATATGAACTTCAGTCCGTCTCTGGCTGCGGTGATGACCGGATCGGATAGACATTTAAAGTCATGTAAAAGGCTTAGTCCGTACAATAAAAAGACTGTTTGAATCGAGGAATCCAAAAAACTTTAGTAATTTGTCAGTGTTTTTTTTGTACTTGTAGTAGTGTATTGAATTTATGTAATAAAATTTTTTTAAAAGAACTTGTGGTGTTTTTATTTTTCAAACCTAACACTTTTTTAGTATTTTTTTAATTAAAGTTGTTTTGTATCCGCCAGGGATCGAACCAAGGACCTAAGTCGATCCAATCAATCATTATATGGATTACAAATTTATTTAATGAATTTTGAACTTTTTCCCGAATCTATAGCATTAATTTTATGAATTTACAATATGGTGGTCTTGTTGTCTAATAGGATGATGGTAGTAGATGATTTAAAGTCTTTTTACGAATGTTGAACATGGTTTATTTAAATTATTATTTTTTACATAAAATTAAACATTATTGCATCGATCGGGTATCGAACCGAGGACAGGAATCGATCGAATCAATATGTAAGTTAATGAGTGATTTATTTAATGAATTTTGGAACTTTTCCCGAATTTCTAACTAAATAATTACGGATTTTCAAGATGGCGGCCAAATATCAAGATGGTGGGTGTCACAGTACTAAATGATTACTGCACTCTAGCGGATAAGAACTAAACTAACATGGCGTCAGCGCACTCTCGCCGACGAAAACAAGATGGTGGTCTTCAGCAACGAAGACAAGATGGCGGACATGACGTCATACTAGGTGACGATATATATGCTTTAAGAAAAGTGGTGGGAGTCAGTCTGCTAGCACCCACCTAGGGGGAAGGATCGGTCGCCATTTTAAATTTTTTTTGCACTCGTCGGGTTCGAACCGAGGACTCCGAGCTCCATGTCGTTAATGTATGATTTTTAAATATTTTTATTAAAATTTTATTATTTAAATTTTTTTATAAATTTTAAAAAAAATTCATTAAAATCGGATAATAAATAAAGATTTTAAAGATGGCGGCCGTAACGGAAACTGCAACGGTGGCGTCATCATCCAATATCGCTGTCATGGCATCCTAGTTTTCAAGGTCATGACCTCGGCGGCTTAGAGCGGCTAGCACTTAGGAGTTTTAAGCCGCTTTTAGGAATTTGGGTTCTTTCTAGGGCAAAACGACTTTTGTGGATTTTTCGAAAGTCTAATTTTTGGATTGTGGAATTTTTTGAGAATTTTTGGCGGAATTTTTTTCACATAAATGTAAATTTTGACGAATTTTGAGGAATTTTGGGTAAATTTTGCCCAATTTTGGCGAATTTTGAGGGTCAAAGGTCAAGGTCAAACTTGTCCCGTTACGCTATGTCCCGTTACACTCCTCCAAGATGGCCGCCGTGACGTCACAATCCAAGATGGTGGACAACACCACAGACACCACACCCAGAACCCAGTGCCAGGAAATACATTCCTATACTACTATTTCCTCTTTTGTAGTTGGATTTTCTATAAAAGCGTGTTTTTTAATTTTAAAACTATTATTTATTTGTAAAAAAAACCTCATGGCAAAGAATTTTGCATTGTTATTGATTCCTTCGTCTCCGTGGCAACGGCTATTGCATTGTTGGTGGATTCTTCGTCTAGGTTATATTTTAGCGGGGGCATTAAAAATTAGTATAATTTCTCGTTTTTTCAAGTAAATGTCCTACAGACTTGAAACACTTCACAGGTGTTCCTTACATTAGATGGCCATCAATTGAGAGCGAGGTTTATCTAAAATTATCTCATCAAGGGTACTTTAGCTATTTGTAAATAAAAATTAAGTTTGCGACAGACAACATAAATAATTTCTTCAAACTACAACTAATGTGAGTGTTTTCAAAAGTCACACAAATAAAACGAAGATACACGGGCGTGAATTCTTTTGGTGTTTTACTCGGGGTGAATGGATAGAAGATTTTTCCGTGCAACAAAGGGGGTGGGAGATGCACCAGGGATAATAGCCGACGGAGAAGGGGTGGTAGGTGGAAGAGGGGTGGCAAATTAGAGGGGTGGGAGCAACGGGACGAAGTATATCATCCACGAGCAGGGATTTCAAACGAGACTTAAATTAATCATCCTGCTTAGGTGTGCCAGTGGCGCGCGATTTTTTATTCCCCCTTCCCACCCCATTTACCCATTTCCTTGAACCCCAACGCGCGAATATTTTGCATTTATCCGGTATTCGCGCAACACCCTCGAACCAGGTGGCTTAAAAATTGGCGCAGAATAAAAATTTACAGTCCATGGTCAGTGTAAATAAACTTAGTAAAAAACATCTGTAGTCGATTTTATTTAGGAATTCGTGGCAATAAATCTCGAGAGTTTGACTTCAGATCCAACACAATAAAACGTTCCCTCTCAGTTTTATTGTTTAAACAGATTTTCATCCAGGAAAAATTTATTGCTCAAAGAAAAAAGAAACTGTTTTCTAGACTTTAAAAAAAATTCTTTCGCATATTTAATAAAGTAGAGCCTACAATACAAAATTATAATTTTTATTAAATAAGTTTGTGAACGTTGTTAATTTTCTACTAGGAAATTTAAGTTAAAATTTATATGGCGCATGGGAATAAATGCCTAATAATTTCAATAAATATGGTGGAAAGACCTAAAAGAAGATTAGATTCCTCTTCTACCAGCCTCTAGAAAGCCGATGATGACATATTGACTACAGTATTGAAAATTCGTAATAATTAACAAAGAAATTCGAGAAAAAATTCAAAAAATGGTCAAAAAATAACTAGTTATTTTTCTGATTGAATAGATGGAATCCTGTCCTTGCTTCGATCCTTGGACAATACAAAGAAATGTAATTTAATTAAAAATACCACAAAAGTGACAGGTTCAAGAAATAAAACACCACAAGTTCTTTTACAAATAAAAATTGTATTACATTAATTCTACACCACTACAATAACAAAAAAAATTACTTAAGTCCTTTGTGTTTCTCGATTTCTGCATTCACTACCCACGAATTAAAACGAGTCCTTTACGTGTCTTTAGATGTGTTTTCATTTTATCATATCGACTTATTGGTACACTACATTTTTTACACACCTAAAAAATTATCGATTTCATTAAAAGGACAGTATTTTTTTTATGACGTTTTGTACCTTTATATATGTTCTAATGTTTTGCAACAGAATATACAGTTTGATTCTGATTAATTTTTAACCAGTCCTATGCAAAAACACATGTTCCTTTTAATTTTACATATTGTATAAACTATCTACAACACCCGTTGCACTGATTTTTTATGCATTCAGAGTTATAATTACAATTGTAAATTAAATAATAAAGAATGTTCAAGTTTTTGATGTCACTGTAAGCACAGTCAGGTCATGGAACACCGTCAGTTGTGGTTTCCTTTATCGATGTCACTGGCACTGCTGACGACCAGTGTGACACCGGTGAAATGTCAACCTCGGAAGTCTTCAAAGTTTGATCTGCGGAAGATATTGCACGTATCGAAATCTCCTGAGCGCTAGGAGAGTAGGTGTATCTCTTGGCGCCGTTGCTATCGGGCTCTGCGCTGTTTATGGTAGGCCTTACATCCGTGTCGACGTTAATATTGGTAACGATGCCATCGAGTTCTCAAAATTAGCTAGATATTGGTCTATTACGTAATGCAAGTCTAACTTTCCAAACCGCACAGCACCGCAGCCAGAGACGGACTGAAATTCTCACCGTCTGGGCCTCAGTTATACACTCCCATTGGCTGGTGCAATACATGAGAAAAAACAACAACCATTTTCATTATGCCAGCACATAACTTTCTCGGATCATTTTTCATAATGACGATTTAGGTAATCTATACGTGAAATTAGTTTATTATATTATATGATACGCTGAAGAGGTTCAGCGAACATTGAATCCTGATATGTACTTAATGGATATTATTATCAAAAGAAGAAATGGTTGATCCTACGTCAAGTGGAGGTGCTTCTAAACTCGCTTGAATTCATGGGTAGCAGATGCCGAAATCATGAAACACTAAAGAATTTAGCAATTCCTTGTTTTTTTTTGTACTTGTAGTAGTGTAGAATTTATATAATGACATTTTCATTTGTAAAATAACTTGTATTTTATTTCTTGAACTTGTCACTTTTGTGGTATTTTTAATTAAATTACTTTTTATTGCATTGACCAAGGATCGAAGCAAGGATAGGAATCAATCGATTCAATCAGTAAATTGATGAGTGATTTTTAATTATTTTTGAAATTTTTCCGATATTTTCGGTCAATTATTAGGATTTTTAAGATGGCAGTCAATATGTCATCATCGGCCTACTAGACTCTGGTAGTAGATGAATTTAAGCTTTTTTTTTTTAGGTCTTTCTACCATATTTATTAAAATTATTATTTTATACATAAAATTATTTTTTTTGCATCGATCAAGTATCGAAAAAAGGACAAGAATCGATAAAATCAATCAGTATATTAATAGCATATTTTTTTTAAGAATTATGGGATTTTTCCAAAATTTATAGCTAAATTATTACGAATTTACAAAATAGCAACCAAATTTCCAGATGGCGGACACCACAGTAAAAATAAATGATTACAGCACTCTAGTGGGTAAAAATTAAACTAACGTGATGGCAATGCACTCTAGCTGACGAAAACAAGACGGCAGCCTCCAGCAGACAAAAAAGAGATTGAGGAATACAGCAGACGTAGACAATATGGTGGCCACCGGAAGATGAAAATAAAATGTCTGATGTGATATCATACCTGCTGGCGATATAAACCTTGGCATTAGCGGTGGGAGGTCAGTCTGCAGGCGGCTTCCGTGGAGGAAGGATTGGTAGCCATTTATATTTTTGCCCTCACCGGGTTCGAACCAAGGATTCCGAGCTCCAAAATTAATTTTATATAAAAAATTTTTTTATTAAACTTTGACAAATAAAATTTAATTATTAATTTTTAAATTTTTTTACAGATATTTTTGGATAAATATTACGGTATTTGGTGGTCATAATTCAAAAAGATGGAAAAATCAAGAAAATAAAATGGCTGAATTCGAAATGCAGAATCCAGTATGGTGGATCCAAGATAGCAGATTCAAAATGGAGAATCCAAGATGGTGGATCTAAGATGGCAGATCCAAGATGGCTGATCTATGATGATAGATCTTAGATGTCAGGTGCAAGATAGCCACTGGGGTCAAGGTTAAGGTCAAATATATATCAAGGTTAAGGTCATCCAAGATGGCCACCATGTCGTCACACTCCTAGATGGTGTAAATTGCCTCCGGCTCCACAGACAGAAGCCTGGCGCTTAACCAGTCAATATATACTACTTTCAATGTTCTATTAACATTTCCTTGGTTTAAAATAATATACTCTAATAAAACATTAATGTAAATATAAAACTTTATATCTATATATCACTCAGTATTATCTCAGAAAACCTACTTAATATATGCAAAAATAACCATATCCATGTGTTGTACAAAGGTACAAATCTTAATTGAGGTATTACAAGTATTTCTTGGCAACTCATTTGAAATGAAAACTGAACCGGACCAGGAAGAAATAGAACTTAGCTCCGATGCCTCACAGCTCCACCCAACAGAGAAACATTCCCTCCCTTTCGTATCGTCCAGGTTGCTTGGCAACCATTTTCTCTTTGCACCAGCACAGTAAAGTTGCCTTGGTTTAGTTGTATGTGGGCGATAATTTAATAGTTCTTCTTCGTCTGACAGGGAACCGGACCACATGTGGACATAGCACTTGGGGTTGTAAGATGAATGTCAGGTCACAGGGGCGGCGTGGGTCCGTTTATTAAAATTAGTTTTCAGGAGAACAGGTTTTGAAGTTAAATATTTATTTCGGTCTAAAGCGGTTGTGGTATTTCGATTATAAAAGGCCTTACGATTTGAACAAACATACTTGTGTAAGGAGTTGTCCATTTTCTTGAGTTTGTTATCGGTTAAGTCATGGATAATTCTTATGAAGTCGAGGCTTTGCAAGCCTTTAGTTAACCAAGGTACTTGGATGCTTAATTTTACCCATTGTAGGTTGAGTACGTTTTTTTTGTTCAGGCTGTACCTTTAGTCCAGATATACGCAGATTGCATGCTCTTACTCTTCTGAAACTCGCGACTCACATGTATGATGTAGGAAGTCGTACGGGCCAGCCCTTCTTTTTCAGAGATGGATCCAGTTTATAAATGTTTATCGTATTAAATCATACGATAAAAGGTGAAATTTATTGTAAATGAAATATGTGGGTATTTATACATTGATTGGGTTGTGCTTACTTAAACGAACCTTTGGGGGAAATAGTTGTATCTTAAACTGAGTTTGTTCCACTTTTTGTGTTGATGGGTATGATATTAATGTTTAGTGTATTTTGTAATAGTTTAATTGAAGCTAACTGCCATCAAATATGTTTCTTAATTGTTTGAAAAAGTTCTCTAGTCGTGTATACCACATTTTGAAGCTTTAATATGTATTGCAGTGTACTGTTATAAAAATACATATGTTGTTTCCAAGTATTTATCATATTTTAAAAGTTCGCTTTAATAGGATTGTCGTTTGATTGCAAACAACAACGTTCTCTGATTAAGCCTTCCTCCTATAAAGAATCTGGAAGGGCTTAATTGGGTCGAGCTGGAACCTGCCCGTTGTGTTTTTAATAAGTATTTATAATTTGTTTAATTTACTCTAAACATTTTCAAATCATTCGTAGTAGGAAAAAATTTTGTTCTTTTTTTTGTTTTTCACAATTTCTTCATCAACTGGCTCTGTTTCGTCTGTTAATAGTGAGTTAATTTCCTTCGGTAGCGAGTCATATCTGGATGTCTTTCGCACCAATTTTATCCGGATATTGGTATGAACTGTAATATTATCATTTCCCGCGGCGAGCACTTAGTTCAGTTTTCTTTATCACAGGTTCTGACGTGTAGAACAGTTCTCAGAATAACTGAGCCGGACGACAGTACGGGTGTATCATTCAATAAACCCTTTAGGGACACCAAACTAAAAACAGGTTTTACGTACATCGTGAAAGTCACGACGAAAGAAAAAAAAATTGGTTGTCTGTAAAGTCGGTTTACGGAACATAGTTTAACGTGACAACGTCATAACAAAACATTGATGAAATGATTGCATTCTTTTATGAATAAAATTGAATCATTTTTATTGAATCATCACTAGTTTGTATGGATACACAGGAGTGAAATGAAATCTACAATTTAATTGATAAATTTACATTTATTTGCACTCATTAATTCAAATATGTTTATAACTTTAACGAGGAGATTATTTTAACTATAACTTTTATACATGCTTGCTATTTAACTTCTTACAATCTGTGTTATTCTGTTAAGGATAGGACAATGATAGGAAAAGTAGGAAACGAATGGGAGTGTTTCAAGTTTAATGTGCCTCGAAAAAGTCAAGTCGATGGTTCTTCCAATCGAGTGGAAGAGAGATAGATGCGGCGCAAGCGTACAATGAGCGTAACGAGACACTTTTTCGTGCTTGCAGCCGGCGTTCATCGATTTATTAGATGTTGTCACTTCAATAATTGTTCCAAATCCAGGCTCAGATATTTCCATTAACACTCCCCCTTCCCTTCTGCCCACCACAAAAAAAAGGGATCTCTATGTACATTAATTGTTACGTATGTAGCTTAATATTAAACATTCTTGCTTTCCCAAAAGTTAACGGCATAACTCCGTACGGCATAGGCTTACATCACGTGTTTGAATAATTATATTTTATAAAGCTGTTTGTGACATACTACTTGATTAAGCTATGGTCCAGCGAAAATTAATCCACCCATAACAAATTGAAGCATAAAAATAAACAAAAAAAAAGATAATTCATGAAGTTTAACATAATTTTGTCACTTGTTCCATTCTGAATTTTCACTTAGCCTTTTATGAAAAGTACTTTCAAATATGATTTTTATATGTAAGCTAAATCTAGTGGTCTGAGGTTAATTGCTTTACGTAACATAAAAATACAAATTTATTCACTTTTTATTCAATCCGACACGGAAATGTTATACTTAGGATTGGACAAAGTTTAAGGAAATAAATATTTAAAATCAAACAAAGAAAATTTAAAAAATTAGGTACCTGCAGAAATATTTTAATGTCCAAAAAAATAAAAAAAAAAATAAAAAAAATATTTGTATAAATCTAAAATATAGAATGAGATAAGGTGTCTTCACTCAGTAGTAGGAACAAATAATTTTTAGACAGTTAACTTGTTAAATTTTATCATCGGAACATATACGGTTTTGACAATGTCTGTTGCTTAAAATTTAAATCCAAACATAAATGTTAACTAAGTTATATTTTATAATAAGTAAAGTTGAGAATATTTTTTTAAATTTTATTCAGAAGTATTCATTTCATTATTTATATTTTTACAGCTTGATTTATTTATCTTAAAATAAATTAATATTTTTCATATGAGTAGGGTTCGATCAATCTGATATATTTGCGTCGTTAAGCGTGGTTCTGATGAGCCTAGAGTCTACATACAGCAAATTTGCGTGAACCACCTACTACTTACACCGCGGTTGACACCAACAATAAAGCTTTAGTCTGACATTATTGCAAAGATAACTTCATAGTGTTTCTAGATTCCTCATTATGGCTCTTAATCCACAAGCATTGTGTCAGATATCCAAGTGATTAGTAGCTTATTATAATCTAAGTGGTTTCACCCCCTTAGACCATCTTGTTCATTGCAATGCCTCTTAAAAACCAAACTAAATAACGTTATTGTTATTTAAATCAATTCCACTTTATGAAATCCTACGGAAAGATTACTCAAAACTTACCAGAATGGTATGAGGAAAAGTATTTGTGGGAAGAAAATTTCTTTGTGTTGAAGCCGTTATTTCCTAGATGTATTTAAGCAGGAATTCAAAATAAAAGTTCGCACAAGGCAAACAAGTTTTCAGGTCTGTTTATGATGGCATTTCATAACACATTCAGGTAAAGTTGAAGGCTTTACGCATTCCAATGTTTTAATCTCAAATTTTGTTTTAATTTTCATCTCTCTGTGTTATTGCATGCGACTGGAAGAGCCGTGGTAATCATGCTACAATAAACCATTTTAACGCTGACCGTAACATTTACTACACTGCTGTTAAAGGTTTTGTTAATATGCATAGATATACATTATTATTTTTATTTACTTTTTTTCTATTTTGGTTTTGCCCGGTCGTCAGCGAGTCAATAGCAGGACAAAAACACAGCAAACACAATACAGGGCTGATAGGGAATGAATAAACTATGCGTGTTGTAAGAAGACCGACTAATCGTTTGCCCGGAGATAGTACGGGAAAATACTGACAACGGAAATCAGAATAACTTGAGTGGGATTCGAACCGGCTCCTCCCAAATGCGGGTACAATGCATTTTTTTTGACGTGAACGCCGGCTGCACGCACGAAAAAGGATGATTCATTGTCCCGTTACGCTCATTGTACGCTAGCGCCGCATCTATCTCTTCCACTCGATTGGAACAACCATCGATTTGACTTTTTCGAGGCACATTAAACTTGAAACACTCCCATTCGTTTCCTACTTTTCCTATTATCGTCCTATCCTTAACAGAATAACACAGACTGGAAGAAGTTAAAAAGCAAACATGTATAAAAGTTATCGTTAAAATAATCTCTTCGTTAAAGTAATAAACATATTTGAATTAATGAGTGCAAATAAAAGTAAATTTATCAATAAAATGGTAGATTTCATTTCACTCCTTCTTTGTATCCATACAAAATAGTGATAACTCAATAAAATTTATTCAATTTTATTCATAAAATTATGCAATTATTTCATCAATGTTTTGTTATGACGTTGTCACGTTAAACTATCGTCCGCAAACCGACTTTACAGACAACCAATTTTTTTTTGTAAATAGAAAGAAAAATTCATGTAAAGTTACAAATACATTTATGCATTTACATGAAAACAACTCTAACACTACAATAGTGTTCGCAGTAATACTGGGTTCGGATACTTGCTCGGACCGTTATGCTTTGTGTTGTACTTGTAAACCGTTCCATCTATAGGTTTTTTTTTATTTGTACATTAATGAACAAAATAAAAACAAACAAAGTCAAATGGTTGAATATTCGATTACATTGATTATGGTTTGAAAAAAATTATATCTTAATGTAACATCAATTGAAATTCATAATTACTCTCCAATACAATAATAAGTAATATCTCAGAAAACCTTTTTCATACATGCAAAAATAATAACAGATATTTGTTGCTCAAAGATATAATATCTTTCTTGTATTATTACAAATTACCTATTGGCAACTTATTTCCAAAGGGATATTTGTAAGGGTAATATTTTTTTCTGTACGTTTAGCAAGTTTGCCTTAAATTCGCTCTGTTTCATCTGTTCATAGCGTGTTGTTCTTCTTCAGTACCAAGTATACCTAACGATATTTGCACCAGTTTTTGCCGGAGATCGGTATGAACTGTGATTTCGGTATCACCCCAAGGGCAGCAATTTCATTATTTTGCAAACAAAAAATACAGTTAGGCTTGAATAGGCCTACTACAGTAGTAATAAAAGAGTTTTCAAATACTGATGTTAAATAGGTAGGTCCCTATCACAATCCTTGCTATGATAGAGCATAGATGTCGAACGGAAATGGTCCGGAAAACCTAAGTAATTAGAGTATTAGGACAATATAGGAAACACGGCCGTTTAAGGTGGTGCCTCCCATTTCAGGTCATGATTTTATTTTTATATTAATCACTCATTAACTTTTAGACTTTTTCAAGTCTTTTACGACATTAAAAATATATACAGCGCATACTTTTTGCATAATTAGATGCCGCAGTTATATTTATAACGTTTTTGGGTTACACAAATAAGGAGAATTAAATTTATTCCAGAACTCAAACTTTTTAGGTTTAACTGCAATGCCACTTTCTACTTCATGATAAAATTGCATTTCTATCACAGAAAACTGATTTCATTTTTCTTGGCTGTCAAAATTGTAACAAATTTGAGGATTTTGAAATGCCAGGTAAAATTAATTAATATATTCTGAAAGAAATTCAAACCTTTTCTATGCAAAAAGGTATGCACTATATAAATTTTTTTCATTTCTTGAAAGTTAAACAATTAATAAAGTCTTCAAGGTCTCTTGCAATAACTGTAAATTTAAAATCTTGACCTAAAATGGGAGGCAACTACTTAACATGGCAAATGCTTGTGAGACCTGAATGCAGCTCTCCTCGCATCTTAGCCTGAAGGGCACAAGGTTTTCGTAAATTCAAAGTTGACAGTAATAAATGCAATTTATTACGTATTTTAACTCAAATCAATGGTGGTATTTTCTTGGATAAAGCCATATCATACGTCAAAAAAGGCCTTTGAGAGTAAATCTGGTGTGAAATAATACTGTGCATGTGCTCTGCGAAGCAAGGAAATTTTAAAATGATATAAAAGTTATTTGCATATTTTATGATATCTCTCACTTCTTAAAATTAAATCTGTACATTGTTTTAACGAAGTTGGAACTAGACTTTAGTCAGAACAACAACTATTTAAAAAATTCTTCAAATTAGTTATTACAACTGAAATATCTTATACGTATCGTATTGTGGAGAAGAAATATGTTTGTAAACTGATAGAATCACCACTTACTTTTGGGTTTCATCAAGGTTTCCAAAGAGTTCTGGGTCAAATAAAGTTTTTCTCAAATACAAATTTCAAATACAAATTTTGAAAGACTGCTTCATATCCGAATAGTAGATGGAAAAGGCCGATTCAAGGACAGGCGCAGGATCCAGGATCCGGCGGCCATATTGGATGACGTCATCTAATCCGTATGCTAATCCATGCTAATCCATATGCTAATCTATGCTAATCTATGCTAATTCATGCCAATCTATGCTAATCCATGCCAATATATGCCAATCCGTATGCTAATCTATGCCAATCCGTATGCCAATCTATGCTAATTCGTATGCCAATCTATGCTAATCTGTATGCCAATCTATGCTAATCTGTATGCCAATCTATGCTAATCCATATGCCAATCTATGCTAATCCATATGTTAATCCATGCTATTCCATCCGCCATTTTGTATTTCTAGAAATTTCCACCAACTTCAAATCGTGACGTCACCGTTGCACTTTTCGTCACGGCCGCCATCTTGGATTCGAATTTTTTTTTTCGAACTTCAACTTTTCGAAATTCGATGTAATCATCAGCCGCCATCTTGTTTCGTCTGCTGGTGGCCGCCATATTGTTTTCGTCTGCTGGAGGCAGCCATCTTGTAACGTCATATAGTTCTGTTGGTCGCCACCAGGTAGCAGCAAGGATTATTTTATTTTTTTCTTTAACTAAAATATTTTCAGTGCCCAGGCTGGGATTCGATCCATGGGACGTGAAAACGTCCAGGATGTCGAGGTTAGAAAGCAGGCACCTTACCAACCAGACCACGAGACCAGTTGGGTTATAGTGGAATAAATAATCTATATATGCTACGTACTGACGGCAAGTTTATGATGAATGGGGGGAGGGTGTTTTTGCCTTCCTTAATGCATACCTAAGGCGCCACATTTTAAATTAAAATTATTATACAGCCGCCATCTTTAATTCCAGCACAGACTACCAGATGGTGCTAAATTCAAAAATTAGTTGCCATAGGCGCCGCGATCTTGGTTCTCAAGTTGGCTGGTAGATGTCGCTAGTATCGCGCGCCAAATTCAAAAATTAGTTGTCAGAGGCGCCGCCATCTTGGTTCTCAAGTTGGCTGGTAGATGTATTTAGTATCGCGTGCCAAATTCAAAAATTAGTTGCCAGAGGAGCCGCCATCTTGGTTCTCAAGTTGGCTGGTAGATGGCGCCACCGTGGCGTAATTTTAGTTCATAAAATCGATACCAGATGATGCCACCGTCGCCATCTTTAGTTTATAGTGTTGCTACCAGAGTGTGCCACCGTTGCCATCTTTAATTCTTAAAGTTACCGCCGGAGCACACCACCAACGCCATCTTTAATTCTTAAAGTTACTGCTGGATGGCGCCAAGTGTTATGTAGTCAGTCGAGACAAGTCGGGAACGAGTCGAGACAAGTCTAGACAGTCGAGACAAGTCGGGGGACAAGACGAGACAAGTCGGTAGCCTGTATTCACCAAGTTCTCTGTTGCCTTCACAGCCACCCGGGTATCTGACGAGTCCTAAATAATATACTCGTACACATCCTACCTCTATGACTTCTACAAACAGACTGACCATACCTACTACAAAAGGACATGTATATATATATTACACCCACATACAAAAATAAATTAACCATCGCTGAATAAAATTTCCCAACATTAATTACAAGACAAAAAAAAGTCCGGTAAGATACTGTATTTCGTCTATAATTTAATAAATGATTATAGAGTATTTATAAAATATTGGTGTTGTGTGGAGTCTCTCTCTTCTTCTCGTAGTGGCGGAAGATATCTCGAAGGTAGTGTTAGAATTTATGTATTAAAGCAATCACTCTAGCTGAGGAGGTTAATAACTTATAGTCACAATTTTTTTTAAAATACTCTGAATTTAAAACAATTTTTAATAAGAGGGACCATTAAATGGTTTGAAATTAAAGCAAACGACTTAAATATTAAACACATATTTATTTAAATCTTATTACAAACAGCAAGGGATAAGAAAAATCGCTGATTTAAAAGAATTAAATAATGAGTAATAAAAGTACATAATATTCACACACTACACATCATAGTGACAAAGTCAACATAACCTATTTACATAAACCAGAGACCCAATTATACATAGTAGTATGGATGGTCGAATAGCCAGAATTTAAGTAGCTGAACATTACAATGGGTGCAATGGAATTTGCCATACATTTTTATACATTTATTAAGTCGGTTTCCATAAGTCTTTAAAAATTTGTTTAAGCTAGGACAGTTTCTTTCATTATGTAAATCAACAATGTTGTCACTGCGCAGTTCACTAAAGATACTTTTTTGTTTGTCTCCTAGGACATAGTCGAGTGGGTATAGTGCTGCTGCTACAAATTCAAGCAAATGCCGTTCGATCAGTCTGCCAAGTACGCGGATGTAACGCCGGGATTCCGCCGTGTGAACTACATCACCAAGGATGGATACTTCCAACTAGAGGTCTGCAACTTCGGTCATCACTGGACCAGTGATTGTGACGAGGAGGCTCCGGACATCATCGAGACATCCTGCAACAAGGTAGATTGTGTCGTCCATTATCTAAGACCTGACAGTATATTCCCTACAACATTAGAAGCGCTTAAGGCTGCATCAGCGACTGAAACTATTATCTGGAATTTGCCATACATTTTTATACATTTATCCAGTCGGTTTCCATAAGTCTTTAAAAGTTTGTTGAAACTAGGACAGTTTCTTTCATTATGTAAATCAACAATGTTGGCACTGCACAGTTCACTAAAGATACTTTTTTGTTTGTCTCCTAGGACGTACACTACATCTCCTTCTTCAGGGTTGACGATGTCACATAACACTGATGAGATTTGGTCAAAGCTCACTTCACCTTCGTTCCACGAGAGTCCATGCACTTCATAAGTCAGTTTACGATTCTCGCTTTGCGACTGTCTGTCTAGTTCGGACCAGTCACATGGCGGTTTGAATATGTATTCGTAGGTCCTCAATACATCACCGTCCTCGATGAACATTGCTGCAAGTTGCTTAACCACATACCCCTTTTGTGAAGTGAGGCACTGAATGTTGCAGAGAAATAATGACATTTTTGCCAGTAACCACGATAACTGATGTGTGAAGCTGTGCGTAGTTAATATTGAGAGCTGCCGAGTGCTAGCTCTGCATGGCTGATGCTAGTTCTACAGGTATGACTGCAAGGCTTTAGTGCTGATGTCTCTAGGATGCTGAATGTCTGACTGGTTGTAACAACCCTTGGTGTCGTAGTATACACAAATGTATTTTTCGTCATCATCACTATCCCCCAAGCCACTGTCAGTTCTTTCATCCACATCTTCGTTCGCCTCTTGCGCTTCCTTTGCGGCCTCGATGCAGGTCATAACAGCCTGATATAAATAGGTAATAAATTCCTCTTCCTCATTGAACTCAGCGAGAATTTTGAGGGCGGAGGATGTAAGGTGGTAATGTAAATCATTAAAGTCCATACCTATGTAACGACGTACTACCTCCATTACAAATTCCCGAACATCGTCCATCGTAACACTGTTTAAATTACAATCGCAAACACTCTCCACTCAAACACTGGTGGAAGCCATGATGATGATAGGAGCGCGGTTAGAAGCAGACTACAACGTTAGCGGAGCGATGCTGTGAGGCCCTAGAACTCAACCTTCAATGCATTCCCGAAAGTTAACAACAGCCTTAACAAACCGTTACACATTCCAAACCTCCCCCCCCCCCTCTCTCTCGAAGCAGACAAAACAGACGTACGCCACAGGAGCTAGAACAACTGAATAGCCAAACATATATTTAGACTGCCCAACTTCATAAATGACATGAGATAATTCCTGTGCGATAATCATACTTTAAATAATGCAATGCATGTATAAACAGTAATCATTCCTAAGTACTTGAAAAAAAATGTAAGTGTGGTGTTATTCACCTTTAGCGCTTCTCGATTTCTGTATCTGCTACCCACGAATTAAATTGAGACGGGAAACCCCACCACTTCACAAAAGACCGGCCATTTCTTCGTTTGAGAACTTTTTCCACCAAATATGTGTCCGGATACATCGTAGGCTGGATCTCTTCAGCATAGAAGCCACCACGAATAGGCTTGTGGTCCAAGTCTTCGAGGTAGTAGGTCCTGGGTTCCGATTCACGAACGTGTGTCACACGGAAAAGTTCAGAACTCCAATTCGCCGTGAAACCTTTCTCAAAGACACCTTTCTGCTTGGAGATTCTCACAATGTCACCAACATTAGCTTTATGCTTGCGTGTATCTTTCTTCTTCGTGTTGGTGAATACAGTCCCAAATAGACGATCATCCTTTACATCTTTAGGCTTCATTTTCGTGGTAGAATGCACTGTGGAATTATATTCACTTATAAGTTTCGACAAAAGATCCAACCATTTGTAATTACCATTAACTGTGAACTGACGCCACATCCTGGTGCGCAATGTTCTGTTAAACCTTTCTACTACAGAAGCTTTAACATTACTAAATGTGGAGTAGTGATTGATAGCATTCTTTTTCATCAAAGCCTTGAAGGCTACATTGTAAAATTCCTTGCCAAGATCTGTCTGTAGGTGTGACGGTATGTACCCATCACGTAGAATGTCTGCCATAGCCTTGGTTACATCAACTGCATTCTTCGATTGTAGAGGTCTAGCCCAGGCAAACTTGCTATACACATCGATGACTGTTAGCATGTACTTGAAGCCCTTGTTTATTCGTGAATATGGAATCATCTCAACAAGGTCTGCCTGAAATAAATCATTAAGACCATACACAATAACCTTACGACGTTTGTAGTTCCGTCTTGCAGGAGCATGAAGCTCTCGGGCAATCCCGGCTTTACTCAAGATATGTAACCTGCTTCACGCAGTTCTTCCAGAATAGTCAGTATTTCGTTATTGTGACCAGTATGTCCGGCTGATTGCGAAGCCAGTAACAAGCGAAGTCGAGAAACTAATTCATTTGGATCATCCCAGTAAATATAATCCTTTTTGCGCTTCAAATCAAATGTTTTTTGCACTTGTCCACTACCTTTCTGCTGCGGTCCGATACCTCCAAACATGTGATATATAATGCCGAATTTTGGATGTTCCAATGTCTTATACTGTCCAGTAAAAGCATTATTATTTTTAAAATATCCATTCGTGATTTCAAGTAAATGTATATACTGTTTTAAGGCCATGTCGGAGTATACAGATGGATCTCGTGTGAATAGTAGTTCGTATAAGCCAGGTGCAGCACGAACAACTTCATCATTCACACGCACCTCACTTTTGGGGAGAAAGAATATTTCTGAATTTCCTATAAACCATCTGTTTTTGCGACGATATACTCCATATATGACATCATTTACTCTAGGGTTAAAATTACTTAGATATGTTTGTGCTTCGTCGGTATTGGATTCATCTGATGTAGTAGGTTCTGAATTCTGATGTTTCCTATACCATAGATTCAGTGGTAAATCATCATCGCTGCTACTAGATGTAGCCTTAGGTTGAGGGTTTTTAAAAGTAGATTGTAAGGGTTCTTGTTTCACAATGGGCGCAGGTGCTACCTTTTCAAGTCGGGAAGTAATTGGTTGAAAAATAGCTTCATTGATTTCATTATGCTCTAAGCGAGCCCATTTTACTAATACATATTTAGCACATACATTCTTAATGACGTGGTCTAGCTTATCTGCCTCGAGCGACATAACTGAAGACAAACAAGATAAGTGAAGTCTTATATAGCTCTAAACCTGAACCGATAAATGTTAGATCGATCGCACTTGTGTACCCAGATTTACATCCTACGATATCTAAATCCTAGTAAGGGGAACTATTGGTTTAGGAGTCGCAGGTTTCGGTAGAACTATTGGTTTAGGAGCAACAGGCTTCGAACCTGTATTGATGAGAGAAAGTAATTTATGGATATCATTCTTCATACTATCGATAGTGCGAACCATTTGTGTAAACCTCTGAGTGTTGCCTGTGCTACTTACACTTATTGACTGCAAATAATCTGTTAAGTTTGATGTTAGAATATCTTTAACCCCAGTCAAAATCGATTCACGCAACTTTCCTTCAAATGAAAAGAGCTTATTTTCCAACAATGAAGTAAACATGTCACTTAACTTATTAGCATTTCAGAAAGATTTTTATTCAGTTGATCCACCGAGTGCTGCTTATTCGTTTCCATAGTATGCAAGGAGTTGGTAAGCTCTAATTGTACACTTCTCATGTCAGTGAGTGAGCTATTGAGTCCGGTAAACCGTTGCTTCAACTCATCCGAAATGGTTCTTAAGGCATGAGTAATCAATCCGGAAATACCGTCAACACAGTTTTTATTAACAGCATCATCAGGATCTCTAGGTGTGGCCACGCGTTTCAAACGTTTACCACCCGCACTACAGTGTCCATCATATGTAGGAATCAAACACGACTCATACTGATGTTTATGACTCCCACCACCAAACTTGGAGACACTATAGTTCATTTTTCAATGATGCACAACTATGAAGTGGTCGAAACCGCGGCGATACCTGCCTTTTTGTAAAGGAAAATCCTTTACAATGACGAGAAATCCGTGCTTAATTCTCCAGCATAAGGAGCACATATCTTTAAAATTCTGAAATGGCATGTCTGTGTTTACATGATCATCATAAGCGTGACGTAAATTAAGTTCGTCCATGCGGAAAAGTACTATAAAATTCGCGTTATCGCGGAGCAAATGTTTGGGTATACGGCTATATGTCTGACACAGGTATGTGCAGTCTACCTTGGCATGTCTGCCCATGGAAAAGTACGCTTTAATTATACCTTGCTTCTCGCACGCAAAATCGTCGAAAATAATCACCGAATTGGCCCTTGCATTGTCAGGAGACACGACATCTGTATTATCGTTAAATGGAAAATACTCCAGTTCATCCACCGATTATAGAATCGTAGCCAGTCGCTGGTACTTTGGCTGTTGTAGTGATTTAGAGTATAGGTACACGTTTTCGAACCGAAGACCGTTTGGTTCCTCTAGTAAACTCAGTAGTACACACGTTTTTCCACAGTTGAATGGGCCTGCGATTATGCATCGAACAGTTGAGGGTAATAAAGACCCATGTCGCGAGTCACAAGCATCGACTTCATCATCATTAGTGATGTGCACTGGTAACGACTCGCTCTGTGCTACGAGCTCCATGACACTAAGTGGAAACCTATAAAACAGACATACTTAGAAGGAATACTATCAGTTCGTTGTTATGGATCGAGCAAGAAGGAAGGTACAGAAAGGCGGAGGGTTAATAAATTCTGTTATTAACAAGCTACCAATTGAACTACACCTGCCAGGATATCAATACTGTGGACCAGGGACGAAATTACCGAAACGACTAGCACGTGGTGACCCAGGCATAAATTCTCTCGACAAAGCTTGCAAGCAGCATGATATTAGCTATTCACAAAGCAATAATCCAAGTGATAGGCACCTAGCCGATAAATATATTAGCAGACACAGCTGCACAAATTGCAAAGAATTCAGGGACAAAATTTGGGGAGAAAGTTGCGGCTTGGGGTGTAAATAAAATCATGCGTGTTAAACGTAAACTTTGATCGGGTATAAGGCACAAACCCATGAAGAAAAAACAGAATAGGAAAGCCCACACAAAGAAGGGTGGACTGTTGCCCTTTATTTTCCCAGCACTGGCTGCGCTAGGTAGTTTGATTGGTGGAGCTGCAGGTATAGCCAAGTCTGTTAACACCGCTAAGAACCAGGTGAAATTGCTAAGTCAAAATGCTCAGCATAATGCTACAATGCAGGCAGTAGCACGCAATTCAAAAAACGGGTCAGGACTCTTCTTGCAGCCTTACCCAGTTATGGGAGGAGGAGGAAGGCAGGAACCCAGAAGCAAGAAGAAGGGATACAAGAAACAATAATAATAAATAACTTACCGAAACGTCCTCTTACCAACGTAGACTTAAAGATAGCAATAAAAAAATTAAAAATTCCATACTTTAGAAATGTGTTTATGAGGAAGAACTTGCCAAGAAAACCATGGCATAATGAATGTGCTATAATTAATTTAGATTCCTCGGAAGGGCCTGGAAGTCATTGGGTTCCCTTTAGCAAGAGGGGACTGAATGTTACATATAACGATAGTTTCGGAGATTTGCCTCCACCATTAGAACTGCTACGATATTTGAAACAATCTAAAATAACCTACAACTATACTAGACAGCAGAGAATAAACTCATGGAACTGTGGTCATTTATGCATAAAGTTTCTGCTCTCTGTATATAAGAAACACAAGTAAGAGTTTAGGCTCACAGTTCAAAAACTAGGGAAAGTTGCACCACGTAGAGAGACGTAATCGTATAACCTGAAATGTCGATCACGTTAATACTAACAGGAAACAGTTCGGAACTATGTTCCACACACTTTCCTCCCCTATAACTTAGTGGAGGGGAGTGGGAAATGGCTCTTGTTGACTTATACAGCTATAATAGCATTCCTAATGTTCATGAAACAAACAATATATTTCGATATATCCTAAAGGGCGACAAGCAGCCACGTGAACTGGTTCTACCAACAGGCAGTTATGAAATTGCAGACATTGAGATGTATGTGAAACAAATGCTACCTACTGATATCTCCTTCACATTAAGAGGCAACCCCAACACACTACAGTGTGCAATGTATAGTGATGTAGCAATAGATTTCCGTGCTAACAATACTCTACGAAGCATGCTTGGCTTTGAAGCTGGAATCTACAAGGAAGGAATAGTACATGAATCAACACTGGCTGTGAATATCCTTCCAGTGAACGTCATACGTATTACAACCAATATCGTCGGCAACAGTTTTCTCAACGGAAAGATAAACAGCACGCTACATGAGTTTGCTCCACTTGTACCACCCGGATATAAAATAACGGAACTACCAAAAAGTCTCATTTATACTCCAGTCACCGTCAAGAGAATACAGGAACTGATTGTGCGGGTTGTTGACCAGGACGGTTACCTAATTAACTTTCGAAATGAACAAATCACTTTACGTCTACATCTGAGGAAATATGGGCGTGAAATACTTTAATCTGTATAAAGGTAGGGGAGTGACGAAACCTAGAGTCAGTAGATCACGAGACCTCAAGTGACTAACACGTGTAAACGTACGCTTACTTAAGAATTTGGAGTATAAAGTTAATCAAAATGGCCGATAGTATTTTAGAAATTGAACAGCCGATACAATACGATGATGACATTACCAAAAGTGAATACCATTCTTATAGGCCATTCCTACATGGTCCCTATGAAGCAAGCTGTGAGGTAAGAATTTCAATATAAAATGCTGATATCTACACTCTAATCTCCAAGAGCATTCTACGCATACATGGCACTTTCACCAAGGCAGATGGTACAGCACCGGATAATGCAAAAATTATAAACAATGAAATAATGCACATGATGAGTCGGATAGCATATGAGCTGAATGGTGTTCAGATTGATGACTGTCGAGATGTGGGGACTGTATCTACCGTGAAAAACTACTTGTCACGCACAAGTGATGAAAATGGACTTAGTAAAATGTCAGGGTGGAGTCTCGAAGACAACTAAAGCCTTCCTGTTACTGCAGCTGGACAGTTTGAGATTTGTGTGCCACTAAACCATCTGCTCGGATTCGCAGAAGACTATAAGCATATTACCATAAATGCAAAGCAAGAGCTAGTGATAGTATTGGCAAATACATTTACTAATGCCATTGTAGATGTAAGTGTCCAACCACAACAAGTGTCACTAACTCTAAATAGCTTCAAATGGCTTGTTCCACAGATCACTGTTTCACCATCCCAAAGAACACGGCTTCTTCGACTGGTGGAGAAGGGAAAAAATATCGACCTAGCTTTTAGATCGTGGAGCATAGAATCATATCATAGTTTACCACATGCTCAAACAATTTCTTGGAATGTGAAATCGAGTTTTTCCACAGAGAAGCCACGGTATATAATCGTAGCATTTCCAACCGCTAGACATAACACCATTAATGCTGATAAATCGAGATTTGACCACTGCGATGTAAAGAATATCAAAGTATACCTCAACTCAGAAAGCTACCTCTACATTGATTTAGAAAACAATTTCACTAATGGATATTACTTACTTGCATATAACATGTATGCAAACTTCCAGTCGAGTTTCTATGGACGGCAGTGTGCACCGCTTTTGATTCCTCAAAGTTTCAAAGACAGAGCAACTCTGTTTATGTTTGATGTATCTCGTCAGGATGAAAGGATTGCTTCAAATGTAATAGATTGCAAAATTGAAGTTACAACTTCAAGGAACATCCCTGCTTTAACTCAAGCCTTTGCGATTATACTACATGATAGACTTGTATCGTATAACCCAAGAGACAAAACTGTTAAAATACTGTCCTAGAAAGGATATTGGCTTAGTCTCGTCTCGACCACCATGACGAAATGTGTAAACCTCCAAGGCTTCTCTAGTCAGTATGGGTTTATTATCAAGGAACTTAGCATTGCAGATGAAGAAGAAAATGTAATAACACGTAAGTTTCAACCTCCATTTGAATGGCGATATCTCACTAGGAAGCATCAAAAAACAAATGCTTGGCTCACTAGAAATGTTCATGGTTTACAGTGGGAACACGGACTCTTTCCTTATGTTTCAATACCCAACATATTGGCAATTCATCTGACCGGACCTGTATTGGTTGTAGGAATAGAGCAGAAACGTTGGCTAACTAACTATTGTAAGCATCATGTGCTAATATTAGATGTACAAGCAGAATATGACTGTACATCATTGAAAGAATTAAATAAATTGTACGCGTGTAGTAATAATAGATGTACAGGTCCGATCTCAAGACACAATGCGAGCATGCTTAGGGCATGGATGGTTGATCACCGCGTTGGAATGTTGGAGGCCGCCAGCAAGGCGGTGGGGACAACAACGGAAGCAACTGTACATGTGACTGGACTGGAGGGGGGGTCCTAACGGTATAAATTGAGGTCAACACCCTAGACACAGCAGTCAACACATAGTCGAGTGGGTATAGTGCTGCTGCTACAAATTCAAGCAAATGCCATTCGATCTTTCTGCAAAGTACGCGGAAGTAACGCCGGGATTCCACCGTGTGAACTACATCACCGAGGATGGATACTTCCAACTAGAGGTCTGCAACTTCGGTCATCACTGGACCAGTGATTATGACGAGGAGGCTCCGGACATCATCGAGACATCCTGCAACAAGGTAGATTGTGTCGTCCATTATCTAAGACCTGACAGTACATTCCCTACAACATTAGAAGCGCTTAAGGCTGCATCAGCGACTGAAACTATAAGCTCGGAACCAGACTATTCCTCAGTAAGATGCGAGTTGCGGCGCAACACCGATCCGGAGGCAGTTATTAGTTGGAAGGAACAGTGTGACGGGTTTATTCACAGCACCACCTACGTTAACCATCATTGGTACACATCCTGCAGCTTTCTACTGTGTAGGCTCTACCGCTTCTTTCCCCACAGTTAAATTTGTAAGCTAAGAAGAAATTTGTAGCTTTGTGCGGTTGTTATTATGTCTTCGCGCCATGACATTGATTTCAACAGCTTGTGGTGGAATACGTGTGAATGTATTAGGACCATACCCTTAGAGGACATACCAAGTGAAGCAGAGGATGAGGAAACATTTCTACACAATTGGTTTGAAATCGAGTACTGCAGACAACGTGGGCGACGGTGGTCATGTGAAGAGCCGTGGGGATGATCCCCTGAGCTTGATCATTCACCGATAGAGTCATCACGTCAAGTTTTTGGAGACGTAACCTCAAATCATCCTGCTCGTGAACCAATGTTACCACCAACCATCGTTAGTAACGATGCTGTCGAACTACTGCCAATTGCATCTCGTCAATCACCTCCTACATCAATTACAGAGAGACCATCACCTCCATCAATTGTGGGGAGACCAGCACGGACATCGCATCTCATGCTAGGAGCGAATCTAACATCTAACTGTATGAACGAGGGTGAATTGTAAATTAACATCTCATAGAGTATAACATACAACTGAAAAAAATAATTTTAACAATGGACTGTTCTAATAAATGCTCTACTCTATGGAATTGCATAACAGACATATTTATCCAAGTGATACATATATTTTTAAATACGACCCTCGACTCGTGCGATGGCAGTCGAGCTGAAACTGTGGTGGTGTAAGGACCTACAGCAGAAGTAGTTAACCAAGATGTCTAACTTTCAACCGAACAGGATATACTCCAGTGTAACGCCTGGGCTAGGCACTGTTGACTATAGTAATTATATCGACGGGGTTATAAAACATTTTTCGGAGAGTTGTGACGCTGTGTTTCACGTGAAACAGGTTTTAAACCCAGGACCTCAAGATACGCCTCTAGAAGTTTTCAACTCTCTGGGCTATGGACATTGTAGTGTGAATATGATGAGAGACGATACAGTTCTCCCTGCAACGCCTGAAGAGGTTTTCGCACATGCATTCAACCAACCAGCTATTCAGTCACCGCCAGCATCTGCATGTGGTCAGACTTCGTCAGTCATCTAGCTGTACCCAGATGAGTCCCACATCGCAAGCACCTACTACATCAGTAGCAGTCCAGCCTAAACGCCGGCGTCAGCTTCGCCTTCCTACATCTCGCAAGAGTCGAACCCGAGATCTCAGTCATCTAGGTCCGATCAGTGAAGACACCACTCAAGTATGTTCCACAGAAACCACTAGTGATGAAAGAACTGTTGAGATTGCTCGTGTAGCTGTACGTTCATTACTTCTGGAACTATTGAGCAAAGTATGATATTATTTATATCAATTTTCTCTTTAATATGTATTTCAGAGTATATTATACTCTATGTAACTTGTACTTATGATTAATATTTAGGTATTGGGTCTCTGGCTTATGTAAATAGGTTATGTTGACTTTGTCACTATGATGTGCAGTGTGTGAATATTATGTACTTTTATTACTCATTATTTAATTCTTTTAAATCAGTGATTTTTCTTATCCCTTGATGTTTGTAATAAGATTTAAATGATTATGTGTTTAACATTTGTTGTTTGCTTTAATTTCAAACCATTTAATGGTCCCTCTTATTAAAAATTGTTTTAAATTCAGAGTATTTTAAAAAAATTGTGACTATAAGTTATTAACTTCCTCAGCTAGAGTGATTGCTTTAATACATAAATTCTAACACTACCTTCGAGATGTCTTCCGCCACTACGAGAAGAAGAGAGAGACTCCACACAAAACCAATATTTTATTAATACTCTATCATCATTTATTAAATTATAGACGAAATACAGTATTTTACGGGACTTTTTTTTCTTGTAATTAATGTTGGGAAATTTTATTCAGCGATGGTTAATTTATTTTTGTATGTGGGTGTAATATACATATATATATATATACATGTCCTTTTGGAGTAGGTATGGTCAGTCTGTTTGTAGAAGTCACAGAGGTAGGATGTGTACGAGTATATTAATTAGGACTCATCAGATACCCGGGTGGCTGTGAAGGCAACAGAGAACTTGGTGAATACAGGCTACCGACTTGTCTCGTCTTGTCCCCCGACTTGTCTCGACTGTCTAGACTTACTCTGTCAAACTTGTCTCGACTGACTACATAACACTTGGCGCCATCCGGCAGTAACTTTAAGAATTAAAGATGGCGACGGTGGCGCGCTCCGGTGGTAACTTTAAGAATTAAAGATGGTGACAGTGGCGCGCTCCGGCGGTAAATTTAAGAATTAAAGATGTCGACGGTGGCACACTCTTGTAGCAACACTAGGAACTAAATATGGCGACGGTGGCGTCATCTGGTATCGATTATATGAACTAAAATATGGCGACGGTGGCGCCATCTACCAGCCAACTTTAGAACCAAGATGGCGGCGCCTCTGACAACTAATTTTTGAATTTGGCGCGCGATACTAGCGACATCTACCAGCCAACTTGAGAACCAAGATGGCGGTGCCTCTGGCAACTAATTTTTGAATTTGGCGCGCGATACTAAGTAGATCTACCAGCCAACTTGAGAACCAAGATGGCGGCACCTATGGCAACTAATTTTTGAATTTAGCGCGCGATACTAGCGACATCTACCAGCCAACTTGAGAACCAAGATGGCGGCGCCTCTGACAACTAATTTTTTAATGTAGCGCGCGATACTAGTGACATCTACCAGCCAACTTGAGAACCAAGATGGCGGCGCCTATGGCAACTAATTTTTGAATTTAGTGCCATCTGGTAGTCTGTGCTGGAATTAAAGATGGCGGCTGTATAATAATAATTTTAATTTCAAATGTGGCGCCTTAGGTATGCATTAAGGAAGGTAAAAACACCCTCCCCCCATTTATCATAAACTTGCCGTCAGTACGTAGCATGTATAGATTATTTATTCCACTATATCCCAACTGGTCTCGTGGTCTGGTTGGTAAGGTGCCTGCTTTCTAACCTCGACATCCTGGACGTTTTCACGTCCCATGGATCGAATCCCAGCCTCGGCACTGAAAATATTTTAGTTAAAAAAAAATAATAATAATCCCTGCTGCTACCTGGTGGTGACCAACAGAACTATATGACTTCACAAGATGGCTGCCTCCAGCAGACGAAAACAAGATGGCGGCCACCAGCAGACTAAACAAGATGGTGGCCACCAGCAGATGAAACAAGATGGCGGCCAATGATTACATCGAATTTCGAAAAGTTGAAGTTAGAAAAAAAAAATTCGAATCCAAGATGGCAGCTGTGACGAAAAGTGCAACGGTGATGTCACGATTCGAAGTTGGTGGAAATTTCTAGAAATACAAAATGGCGGATGGATTATCATGGATTGGCATACGAATTAGCATATATTGGCATAAAGATTAGCATAGATTGGCATACGAATTAGCATAGATTGGCATGCGGATTGGCATAGATTGGCATACGGATTGGCATGGATTGGCATGGATTAGCATAGATTAGTATATGGATTAACATACGGATTAGATGACGTAATCCAAGATGGCCACCGGATCCCGGATCCTGGATCCTGCGCCTGTCCTTGAATCGGGCTTTTCCATCTACTCTGAATATCAATACCAAGAGTCAGATATAAATAATCTAATACCTGAGAAAAAAACAGAGTAAACAAAAATTTTGTAAAACCATTCAACTATAAGTGTTATAATTTAAAAATAGAATGGGCGTATTTACACGTTTTAATGCAAATATTTTTGTGTGTACAAAGTGTTTAATTGAGGGATTAACAAACATTCGCAGAGAATTTTAGCCGGCGGCAGAAATAAAAATGTCTTTGATAGCAACGGTGGGGAAAAGTAGTAATGCATTCCTTACCATGTTTGACATTCTGAATATAACTTCGCCAAAAATATTTTCAAAGCAATTTGGTGTTTACTTCGAAGCACCACCACTCAAACGGCTGTGAACTCTGAGCACATATCACATAAAGCTCTGATAGTTGCCCCTGTGTTAAGAACGTTACTGGTCGGTACTTTTCTCCGTTCCACAAAACTTAAGTGACGAATCCTGAACGGCAGTGTCGCCCGCAGAAAGATTGGGAAGTCACAATGTCCGCTCGTGAACGACTACGAACGAATGGAAGAGTTTCTAAGACGATGCGCTTCAAATACCATAACGCCGAATGTGAAAATTGACCACAACGCCGACTGTACCACAACGCCGAATTACCACAACACCGAAATACCATAACGCTGAATGTCATAATTGACCATAACGCCGACAGCTAGCGTAATATAACCTAGCATAATATAACCTAACCTAACTTAACCTAGACTATCCTAGCCTAGCATAACCTAGCCTAACATAGCCTAACCTAACCTAGCCTAACCTAACCTAGTCTAACCTAACATATTCTAACCTAACCTAGTCTAACCTAACCTAGTCTAACCTAACCTAGTCTAACCTAACCTAGTCTAACCTAACCTAACCTTTGTGGCAGTCCTGCAATGACATTTTTCGGCGTTAGTGTATTTAGGCGTTGAGGTAATTCGGCGTTGTGGTACAGAGCAGTTTTCTAGCTGTCGGCGTTGTAGTCAATTATGACATTCAGCGTTATGGTATTTCGGTGTTGTGGTAATTGGGCGTTGTGTTACAGTCGGCGTTGTGGTACACAGCAGTTTTCTAGCTGTCGGCGTTGTGGTCAATTTGGCATTTCGGCGTTGTGGTGCGTCCCCGCTTCAAAGTTTATGTTGCAGAGGGGGAAATTTTTATAAGATCTCGTAATTAAAAAACTCAGTACAAGGAACAAGGTTACTTTCTTTTCATGAATACGCAAGGGCCCTGATTCGGCCTGAAGCCTTGCAAGCTAGTTTCTGCATGTTTTGAATGCAAAGAATATTCTTCCAAAATTTGCTCTACATTAATAAAAGCAGGGGTAAAAATCAAATACAATCGAACCTGAGTGAGTGAGAACTGAGTAAGCGAGTAAACTCTATAAGTGAGAGTAATTGTCAGGTCCCGTTATTTGAACCCTATAAAACCTCTTTAAGTGAGAAACAGAGGCTTCTATAAGAGAAAGTCGCTTTTCACTCAGGGTCATCTATAACGGAGACTGCTACTTGCCTGTACCTCTATAAGCGACAGTCGAGAGTATTTAACCACTGCTATTTATGACTTATTCGTGAATTTCGTAGAACTAATATTGTTTTCTTAAACTTCGAGGAACTAACATTGTTTTTGTATTGTATTCTATTTGAATGGCCAAATGTATCGACTTATTTGTCGAACTTACTACAGTTGACAAGTATTAATTGCGAAGAAAGGTTCGGTACGCACTAATAATGTTAAAACAAAAAATCAAAGTGTTGCCATTAAGTGATAAACTTAAAATTTTGAATGCGTTTGAGTGCGGGAAATCGTGAAACTAAATACAGAGTGAGTATGATTACCCGGAATCAACCTTTTATAAAGTTATAAAATCAAAAGATTCTATAAAGTCTCAGTGCTCTAAGGGACACGGAAATATTAAGATATGTCGACTTTCCGAGTTTCTCGTCATTAAAAAGTGCATTTTAGAATGGATAAAACAAACTTTTGATAAGAATATTCCCATAGATGGACCCTTATTGAAACCAAAATATAAAGACTTTGCTACAAAATTGGAAATTCAGAACTTTTAAGCTAGTAATGGCTGGCTAGAGAGTTTTAAAAAGCGTAATAATGTAGCTTTCAAAAAAGCAGCCGGGGAAAGTAAATCTGTAGTCAAAGGCTTGTGTAACCAATGGACTGAAGATCTGCAATGTCTTTTAGAAGGGCATGATCCAGAAGATATTTACAACGCGGTTGAAACTGCTTTGTTCTTCAAGTGTCTTCCGGATAGAACAAGCACATTAATTGAAGGAGAAAAATTCCATGGAGGAAAACAAAGCAAGGAACGTCTAACTATTCATCCATGTGTAAACATGAATGCTACGGACAAAATCCCCCTTTTCATCATCGAGAAATCAAAGCGACCTAGATGTTTTAAAGGTGTCAAGACTCTAACTGTTGATTATGCCAGTAACACAAAAGCTTGTATGACAAAGATATTATTTAAAGACTGGTTGAAAACGTTAATAAGGAAATTAAGATAAAACGAAAGAAAAAATCGTGCTTTTCATTGACAACTGTGCTGCTAATATGGACTTACCAGCACTTTGAAAACGTAAAAGTCATGTTCTTGCCTGCCAATACCACCAGTAAACTTCAACCTTTAGTTAAAGGTATCATATACACATTCAAATGCTTTTATCGCAGATAAGTCGTTAAACATATTCTTACGTGCCTGGAAGAAAACAATAGCTCTGAGATTAACGTACTTCTAGCCATGAAATTTGCAAGGAGAGAATGGTACACAGTAAGTGACGTTACTATCAAAAACTGCTTCAAGAAAGCTGGGTTTTCGATCAGTACAAATAAACAAGACTTTCTGCCAGAGGAAAATGAGGTTGCAGTTGAACCTAGCAACGAGGAATGTGTCAAGCTTGTGACTCATGAAAATGCTGATGATATTTTAACGCCAACTTTTGAAGACTTCACACAGATCTTCGACGACGTGGCTACCTACAGAGAATACACTGATGAAGAACATCGTTCAGAATTGCGTGAGCACGTGTACTGACGGAAATGACAGTGAAGATGAAGCCGACCGATCACAAATTTTGAACACAGAAGTAGAGAACATTCCAAAGAAGCAAGACATTTTAAATGCTCTGGAGACGGCCTGTAGTATATAATAGGGCATACTGGGACAGGGTTAAGGGTGTCGATTGCGTGGATTGTGACATCAAGGCGACCATCTTGGATTGTGATGTCATGGTGGCCATCTTGGATGGTCGTGACCCTGACCTTTGACCTTGATCTTGACCCCAGCGGCCAATTTGTATCCGCCATCTTGGATCCGCCATTTTGGATGACGTCATTTTGTTTTCTCGAACATTCCGGCATTTTGTTTTCCGCCATTTTGAATTATGATGTTACAGTTGCAATTTTCGTTACAGCTGCCATTTTTATAATCTTTATTTATTACATATCCGATTTTAATGAACACAATTTTAAAATTTATAAAAAAATTCAATTAATAAAATTTTCATAAAAAATTAAAAAACATTAATTTACGGCACGGAGATCGAATTCCTCGGTTAGAACCTGGTGAGGGAAAAAAAAAATAAAAAATGGTGACCGATCCTTCTACCCTGTGGTGGGTGCTGACAGACTGAAAGTAAAGTATATATATCGTCAGGTAACATGACATCATGTCCGCCATCTTGTCTTCGTTGCTGGAAGCCACCATCACGTTATCGTCGACTATAGTGCGCCGATGCCACGTTAGTTTAACTCTTACCCGCTAGAGTGCAGTAATCATTTATTATTACTGTGACACACATCATCTTGTCAATCGGACGCCATCTTGGAAATCCGTAATTATTTAGCTAGAAATGCGGGAAAAATTCCAAAATTCATTAAATAAATGACTAATTAATTTTCATATTGATTCGATTGATCCCTGTCCTGGGTTCAATACCCGATCGATGCAATAATAATTAATTTTATGTATTAATAATAATTTCAATAAACCATGTTCAAAATTCTTAAAGAGACTTTAAATCCTCTACTACCATCATCCTATAAGCCATCAAGACTACCATATTGGAAATTCGTAATAATTAACCTAGAAATTCAGTAAAAATTCCAAAATTCATTAAATAAATTTGTAATCAATATACTGATTAATTATATCGACTAAGGTCCTTAGTACGATCCTTGGGTGATACAAAACCATTGTAATTTAAAAAAATACCACAAAAGCGACAGGTTTGAGGAAATAAAAACACCACAAGTTCTTTTAAAAAACAAATAATTTATTACATAAATTCTACACTACTACAAGTACAAAAAACACACAGCCAAATTACTAAAGTCTTTTGGATTTTTCGATTGCTGCAACAGCCACCTACGAATTAAAGCAAGGTGGAAAGCCCCACCACTTGACGTAGGACCGCCTTTTCTTCGTTTTATAATCTTCTCCACCAGGTACATATCGGGAAACAATGTAGGCTGAATCTCTTCTGCATATAAGCCGCCATGGATAGGTTTGTGGTCCAAATCTTCGAGGTAGTAGGTCCTAGGCTCTGATTCACGAACATGTGTCACACGGAAAAGTTCAGGACTCCAGTTCACAGTGAAACCTTTCTCGAAGACACCTTTCTGCTTGGAGATTCGCACAATGTCACCGACGTTAGCTTTAAGCTTTCGTGGATCTTTCTTCTTCGTGTTGGAAAACATTGTTTGAAGCAGACGATTGTCCTTTACGTCCTTTGGCTTCATTTTCGTGGTAGAATGCACCGTGGAATTATACTCGCTTATAAGTTTCGGCAAGATGTCAAACCACTTGTAATTTCCGTTAGCCGTGAACTGTTGACACATCTTGGAACGCAAAGTTCTGTTAAACCTTTCGACAACGGAGGCTTTGACGTTACTAAATGAAGAGTAGTGTTTGATGCCATACTTCTTCATCAAAGCCTGGAATGTTGCTTTGTAGAATTCTATCCCGAGGTCCGTTTGCAAGTGCGACGGTACACGTCCAACCCGCAAAATATTGTTCATGGCCTTGGCTACTTCTGTTGCAGTTTTTGATTTTACAGGTCTAGCCCAAGCGAACTTGCTATAAACATCGATGACTGTCAACATGTACTTAAAACCTTTATTCAATCGGGAATACGGTATCATCTCAACAAGGTCCGCCTGGAATAAATCATCAATTCCACGAACTATGACTTTGCAACGAAGGTATTTCCGTCTAGCAGGAGCATGAAGTTCGCGAGCGATTCCGGTTCAACTCATTGTATGTAGCCGGCTTCCCTCAGTTCTTCAAGTATGGAGACTATTTCGTTGATGTGCGAATAGTTTCCTACACTAAGCGAAGCATGTAGAATTCTAAGACGATCAACTAATTCATTGGGGTCGTCCCAATATACAGAGTCAAACTTTCTAGCTTTTTTAAACCTTCACCATGTTTTGTTAGTTCACTGAAGAGATTAGCGAGAATGTCGATTTTTTCATGATCTTCGTATTTATATACACCACTATCTGGATCGTTATCGCGAAAATGTGCATTGGTTAGCTCTAGCAGTTTTTTGTACTCTTGTAAGTCTTTGTGAGAATATCCTTTTGGCTCCCTGCGAAACAGTAATTCTTACAGACCCGGAGTACCGCGCGTTTTGAACGCTTCTACGCGCACGATATTTCCTGGTAGAAAGTCAATTTCTTTAGCACCGAGGAACCACTTATTATTTTTTCTGTACACTCCGTAGTTCGTGTCATTATTCCGGCTGGTAAACGATATCAGGTATGGTCGGACTATTGCATTAACTTGGTGTCCCTTTATCGGTATTTTTTTCTTGTGCATGGACTCTGTACTCGTTAAGTACTCTTCTTCTCGATCTGGTTTATACTTTCTCTTTTTTACAGTCGGCATTTCATCATCAACTTCTGTCTTTACATTGATGGCTGGTTATTCCTTATTTTTAAGTTCGTCGAGGCGACTAGTGATTGGTTTAAATATCTCCTCATTTGCCATCTCACGTGCAAGTCTGGTTCGTCTACCAAATGGATATTTTTCCCGAACAGACTGTATAGCTCGATTAAGGTCACTGGCCAGATCCGACCATGTACTGGCTGGAAACATATTGCAAGACCTCCTTTTATACTTTTTTATTCATTCGCAGAAACGTCTTTCTTGTGTTTGGCTAAATTTGTATTTGTTGACAAGTGAGATAGTGATGCTTTCAGACTACTTTGAAAAGTCCTCAAATCATCACGTCTTTGTGCATTCGATACTTCGATCATGTCACGAATGTGAGAATCCGAGGCTTCTACACGCTGGTCGATGGCAAAGAGATAATCTAGTAATTCCTTTTTCACACTGTCTACTTGTTGAGCCAGTAGCGAAATGTATTTGCAGATAACGTCGTTATGAGACTTGAGAGCAGTACGTAAGTCTCGACTGCTGCGTCCAAATTTGGAAATGCTATGACTCATGTTTGACGATAAACTGATCGAAACCTCGTCTGTACCTGCCCTTATATAGAGGCCAGTCTTTGACTATAACTAGGAATCCGTGTTCTTCTTTCCAACATAAGGAGCACATGTCTTTGAATTCCTGGAATGTCATGTCGGTGTTTACGTGATCATCATAAGCGTGACGTAAATTAAGTTCATCCATGCGAAAAAGTACTATGACATTTGCGTTGTCTCGTAGGAGATGTTTTGGAATACGACTGTACGTCTGACACAGGTAAACGCAGTCTACCTTGGCGTGTCTGCCCTTGGAAAAGTACTCTTGTATTATGCCTTGCTTCCCGCACATTACATCGTCGAAAATAAACACGGAATTAGCTTTTGTTTCGCTTGGAGGTACCACATCCGCATTATCATTAAACGGGAAATACTCCAGACCATCCACCGATTGTAGAACCGTAGCTAGTCGCTGGTACTTTGACTGTTGCAACGATTTGGAATAGAGGTACACGTTTTCGAACCTAAGACCGTTTGGTTCCTGTAATAAACACAGTAGAACGCACCTTTTACCGCAGTTGGACAGACCCGCCATTATGCACCGTATGGCGGAAGGCAACAGTAAGCCATGTCGTGATTCACGCGCACTAAATACATCGTCTTGCGTAATGCGCACGGGTAAACACACTTCTTGCCTGACGACTTGCATTTTACTGACAAAAATTTGTATAAAAGAAGCGTATTTATACTTTCTGGTCAGTTGTGCGCAATGACTCGAAGAGGTAAGAACAAAAAACACATCGGTGCAGGACTCCTGAACTCGCTGATAAACAATCTGACATTGGAGGTACACATTCCCGGCTACAGATTCTGCGGCCCCGACACTAAACTAGCGAAAAGTTAGCTCACAGTGACGTGGGCATTAATTCTCTTGACGAAAAGTGCAAGCAGCACGCTATCGCATATTCATTAAGCAAGGATATGGAATCCAGGCAAAGAGCAGATCAGATATTGGCACAGGATAATTCAAAATGGCGGAAAACTAAATGCCGGAATGCTCTAGAAAACAAAATGACGTCATACAAAATGGCGGATCCAAAATGGCGGATACAAAATGGCCGCCAGGGTCAAGTTCAAGGTCAAAGGTCAAGGTCACGACCATCCAATATGGCCGCCGTGACGCCACAATCCAAAATGGTCGCCTTGATGTCACAATCCACGCTATCCACACCCTGAACCCTGTCCCAGTATGCTCTATTATATACTACTACGGCCCATAAGTTTTTTTGAATATTCTACGGTATTTAATACAATTTATGAACTGGAAAAACATATACATAATATAAAATCAGAGACTCAGAAGGTATTAAACGGATTTCTTTAAGTTAATATTAGTATAAAATGTTTTGCAAGCATCTATGACACATTCTTATAAATATGTAATACCGATGCAATACATATGTATGTCTATCACTACAACTTTTATGTGTTTTTCATAAACGCCTATAAGTAAGAAAGGCCACTCCTGTACTTCTATAAGCTAGACACTCGGGTTAGTGAGAAACCTCTATAAGCGAAGAAAAAAAAATGGTGGTCCCTTGAATTCTCGCATATCCAGGTTCGACTGTATTCACAATTGTGCCCGCAGAATTGTTATTTTTTGGGGTGTGTTAATCGACATATCTAGTCTCTGGATGTGTGTGTTATATACTGCCCATATTTTGGCTTATGTGCATGCAATAAGCAGAAAAATTTGATATACAGAAATGTTTTCCCAAAAAAACATGGTTTTGACGTTTACGTTTTGTTAACCCTGTTTCACAATTCCGATTTTGCAAGCGTAAGCAGCACCCCTCAGTGAAAGGAATATTATTTTGAGGGGTCAATGCCCCCCTTCTCAAGATTATCTACGCCCATTAATAAAATTATAGTGTATTTCAACCAATATTATCGTGCCAGATTAGACTGTCATTAGTCGAAGTCAAATGTCGCAAGACTGATTTTGTGGCCAGAATAACTAAATACTTATCGTCGAAGCCAGTTCTGTTAAAATTTGTATGTGCCTGACGTTTCGGCACGCCTTGTTGCGGCCATCTTCACGTGCCTTTACAGTCTACTTCTCTAGACAATGGCTGTAATAAAGCATATCTGAAACTAAGTAAATGTCATTATTTGTTTTAGAAAAATTACGTCTAATATAAGGCCAAGAAACAATTATTGAATGTAATTGAATTTTAACATAGACTGTCTTAACATGTTCCGACCGATAACATGTTAGAATAAGTGGTATAACATTTAACCGTCTTAGTTACAAAGGAAAAAAATTATAAAGAATTAATAAGTGTTAAGATAGGATAGACTGTATTGTATTGTTTTAAAGTAAGCAAATAGACTATGACTTTGACTTATTCATTTAGAAAATAACGTAAGTCTTGGGCTCAGATTCGGGCTGTTCTGAGCTGGACATTTTTGAGCAGGAAAACCTGGTGGTCGTTTCCGCTAACGAAAAGGTTTTCTCAGGGTACTCTCGTAAGCCCAATACCATCCGCTTTTTTTTCAAAATATCTTAACTCTCATAAACTCTTTATTGACTGCGATGTAAACACTTGACACTGGAAAGAAAGGTTCAGAAATGTAACTTATTAAAATATAAGCTTAATGAAAATAAGCAATGGTCAATCTAATGATCACTGATCAACTGTTCATAAATATATATAATTTTGTAAAATGTCACGTTCTTAAACCATTTCCTACATTGGTATGGTGAATTACCAATACAACCCACAGTTCAATAACTTTTCTTTTAAAATCTTATATATAAAATTCTCGTGTCACAGTTTTCGTTGCCATACTCCTCCGAAATGGCTTGACCGATTTTGATGAAATTTTTTGTGCTTATCCGGTATCTATGAGAATCGGCCAACATCTATTTTTCATCCCCCTAAATGTTAGGGGTAGTCCGCCCCTAAATTTTTTTTTATTTCCAGTTTTTGGTAGGAAATCACCATGGCAACGGCTGTTGCTTTGTTGATGCTTCATTCGTCTCTATGGCAACGGCTATTTCATTGTTAGTGCAGTCCTCATCACCGTTGAAATTTTGCAAGTGGTAGTGGGAGGGGGAGGTGTGGTGGTAGTGGGGGGTGGAGGGGGAGGTGTGGTGGTAGTGGGAAGGGGAGGTGTGGCGGGAGTGGAAGGGGGAGGTTTTGTGGGAATTGGGGGGTGGAGGGGGAGGTGTGGTGGTATTGGGAAGGGGAGGTGTGGCGGGAGTGGGAGGGGGAGGTGTGGCGGTAGTGGGCAGGGGTAGGGGGAGGGTGGGAGAGGGACCGCCGACGCCGAGCAGATTTTTTCGCGAAATATGCCTGCCCCTAATGTTCCTTATGTTACGCAGGATGACATTTTCCGAAAATTATATCTAATGGGTGGTTAAAACCAGGCAACATCGGGTACTTTGTCTGCATGAGAACAGTATTTTGCATTGTTCATGCCTTCTGCGTCTCCATGGCAACGGGCATCGCGCGGCAGTGGCGTACCCACAAGGAGGGGCAAGTATAATGAGCGGCGCAAGAGTGATCTGCCTGTAGACTGCCGTAGCGAAGTACGGGTACATCAGTTGTACGTTGCGTGCACGAGTCGGGTAACCATCGGTGCTATTCATTTTCTCTCCGGTACATTATACAGCATTGTAATAAATTTTCACTGAATTTTTTTTTTATTTACCATTACTATAAATGGGAGATGTGGCTTAATTTTTTTCCATTAGTACCTATAGCCGTGCGAAGCCGGGTCGGGCAGCTAGTTTCAAATATATATATTCATTATTTTACACTGAAATTGAATAAGGCCTTGATTAAAAACAAAATAATAGAAAATTATACACAGTGATGTCTTTTACCGAACAATGACTAGTAGCATTGGTATACAGCAAAATTATTTTTTATTTCACCAATTATTTTTTTAGTTACAAAAACCGGTTTAAATAATAATGTTCGCAGGCTTTCACGGCCATTGTCTGAAGTAGCTTGGCTTCTGGTTGCAGCCGTGTCCTTGGCGAATAATTCACCGACGTTTCGGTTGACATTGCAGTCGCCATCATCAGGGAGCAGTTTCCTACTGCTCCCTGTAAGTAACTGCTCCCATTGATGGCGACTGCAATGCCGACCGAAACGTCGGTGAATTATTCGCCAAGGACATGGCTACAACCCAGAAGCCAAGCTACTTCAACAGGATGAAATATTTGGTGTTTTAAAAATAATTTACATTGGTTTCCAAAGAGCTGTTAAAAAAAAAAGAATTGTGCTACAACGAGAAATACTTTGCTGGTTTCACATGAAATTGTGGGGTGAGTGAATATTGACAGAATGTATTTGGTGACGGCCACCCGACCACGAGCATGCAGCCCGCGCGCGGACGCAAATGGATGCGGGGACGCGGAGCGCTCTGGCTCTGACCAACATGGCGCCGGGCTGCGCAGGAACCTCGCTCAGCTGCGGGCTCCCGCGCATCGACTACTACAAAAAGCCCGCGAATTGTCGTCGGTGATTCGTGGTCGTCCTGCCTGCGGCAATGGCGGCTTCAGGATGACTTTTCGGGAGGGGCTGTCGCACAAAGAAAGGTCGTAGTTGCAAAAAAATGAAAATGGTCAGATATTGGTCTTGGAATATCATTTACAAAGTACAGGTTTCAAATACAGAACCTTAGTAGCTCCATGCAACTTTTGATGAGATAAAAGTTTAACATATGAAAATAAATATTTAAGTAGACATAAATATACAATTATCAATAAAATTAGTCTCGGGAGGGGCTATCGCCCCCACCGCCCCCCTTCTGGAGCCGCGCTTGGCCTGCGGTTGTTTGGAACTTCGGCACTAGTTTCCGAATGTGAATTCATAGTCAAAACGCAGCGAGGAAAAAAAAATACACAATAGAACTATTTTTATTACTTTTTGAACATTTTTTTCATTAAAAATTAAAAACAAACGAAAGGGCAGACATGGGGATTGGCTACAGATATGAAAACTTAAAACTTTGTTTAAATGTCTAACATGACATCATTTCTACGTCAAATTTACGTGAGAAAATGAATTTGGTATTGCATCACTAGCATGTAGGTGACGCGAACCAATAAGTTTTTCCCCTACCAAAAACCGCTCATCGCGGCTAAAGAAGATTTCACTTTAAAAAAAATTAAGTTATGTGTACGTTATTTATTGGTGTAACATGATTATGCACTTTAAAAAACGTATAATGTAGGAAGCCGAACCACATGAAATGACAATACGTTCATCCGGGAGAACAACTGATGCTTCATGAGTCCTAAAAGACGCGTCTGCAGTTCAATCGGCTAGCTGCAGCGCAACGGAAATTAATATCCTCTCGCACCGCGAGCTTTTTATTTTCCACCTGCCACGCCGTTAATACTTCACTTTAATGTCCAGAGGCATTTCCGATCCTGAGTTAGCGAGTACGTCTCTCTCTCTCTCTCTTTCTCTCTCTCTCTCTCTCTCTCTCTCTCTCTCTGGTGGATTGGCTGTTGTTTATCTTCAATACATTTTCCCTCACGCCACGTGCACCCTTTCGGCTATTATTGTATAGACGCTGTTAGACGGGCTTCGGTAAATGGGAGTTAGCGTTTTAGACGAAAGTCACTATAGTGAAAGTGACATTTTCCTCGATGTTCACGTATTTTTACTGCCCCCAGGGCACGACTCTCTCTCTATCCGCAGGGATGATTTGAAAGCAAACTACAGTCGCATCCAGCTGTGTGGAATTCACACGTATCCGAGCACAAAGCCAAACAGTGCTATCCCCGCTGCAGGGTTACCCTGTCTGGGCTCATGACTCGCCATCCGCATTCCATCCCCCTTTGTTGTCAGGCAGTCGTCGCTGAACACACATTCCTGAACTCCTGACAGCTATCGATCCACCACAACCCTTTCAGAACATCATTGCTGACGCATTCCATCTCTTCCCTGCCTACATTCATCCATCCCGCAGGTAGCTCCATAGCGCAAAATGACAGTATCCTACCACATACACACAAGCGGTTACTAGACTACCAACCTCATCGACCCCATAACCTCGTGTTCCACTTAGCACACGTGATGTCATCCCCAGACAGTTGAACATCAAAGGAAAATAACTGGGATTAGTGAAATTATTTTTTGACGTGCCAACGTCTAATAAAACGATGAACGCCGGCTGCAAGCACGAAAAAGTGTCCCGTTACGCAAATTGTCCCGTTACGCTGTGTCCCGTTACGCTCATTGTACGCTTGCGCCGCATTTATCTCTCTTCCACTCGATTGGAACAACCATCGATTTGACTTTTTCGAGGCACATTAAACTTGAAACACTCCCATTCGTTTCCTACTTTTCCTATCATCGTCCTATCCTTAACAGAATAACACAGATTGGAAGAAATTAAATAGCAAACATGTATAAAAGTTATAGTTAAAATAATCTGTTCGGTAAAGTAATAAATATATTTGAATTAATGACTGCAAATAAAAGTAAATTTATCAATGAAATTGTAGATTTGATTTCACTCATTCTTTGTATCCATACAAAATAGTGATAATTCAATAAACATTATTCAATATTATTCATAAAATAATGCAATCATTTCATCAATGTTTTGTTATGACGTTGTCATGTTAAACTATCGTCCGTAAACTGACTTTACAGACACCAATTTTTTATATATGACAGCTATAACCACCTAAAAAAAATTATTGTAATACTAAACAAAGACTATTTAAATAATTTTACGTCCAAAGAATATTATTTCATTATTTATTGATTCCAGTGTCAAAAAGTTTAATTGGAAGAAAGTTTAAAAATTACTCGAATACATAAACATTCACGAACATTAAAAGTTACATAAAAATATTTGAAAAATATTAATGACAAAAGTGTAATTTTGTAGTGTTATATTAATACGAAGGCTGTTATTTAAAAGTCCAATGTGTTATAATAATACATATAAAATAAAAATTTTACCACTCAGCAGGGTTCTACTTATTTTCTTTAAAATCGCCAAAAGATCGAGGCATTGGTCATATGGTAACACAAGCTTCTTCTCGATGCCTTCTTCGAAGAAGTTAGCCGCCAGTGAATAGAGATACAGGGCAAGCGCCTGGATATCCCTCTCCCTCAAAACGCCACTGTGAGGCGGGTGGACTAATCGCGCAGCGCACTGGCTCCCGCATCAAGAATTATCTCAATATCAGCGAATGGTGGGGCAGAATGCGCCGCGCTATGATTCCACCCGCCTTACATGACGTCGTGAGGGAGAGGAAGATTCAGGCGCGGGTCCTGTATCTCTGTTTATTTGTGGCTGACTTCTTCGAAGATGGAAGCGAGAAGCTTGTGTTACGATGTAACAAATGCCTCAATTGTTTTGCGATTACGAAGAAAAATAAGTAGGACCCTGTTGAACCTTTGCTGGTAAATTATAATGCTACGTAAATTTGTATTTTTATATCATATCGGAGGTTGGGAAAAAAAGGGCTGAAGTAAATAAAAAATAAATAAAAAAAATAACTCAATTTAATATAAATTTATAAGGCTGGAGTCATATCACTGCGGTCGCAACGAAATTTCATTTAGATGTATATCGAGATAAATTTTGTCAGTGAATATATTTTTTTTTGAAACTGGGCAGAAACTTATTCTTTCACGGCAAGTCACTTCCCGTTTATGGTTAAAAGCGCATTTTGGTCAAAAGTGGACATTGTGTCGTATGCCTCAGAGGTACTGCTATGTTCTTGTGAATGATTCTTGTGCTTACAGCTTACAGCTGCCTACAAACACTTACGGCTGCCAACAAGTAGCCTTATTTATTAAGTAACTGTAAGCACGTCCTCTGAGTGCTGTAACGAATCAGAATCACTTAAGAATAATTATTTCATTAATAAGTAATTTTTGTAACAACATTAAGGATATATATAGTACATTTTTACATTAAAGTAAGTGTTTTCAAGTCATCAATATTATTTTACTGTTACTAACACAGACAAAAAAGTAAAAGAATAATTTTCTTAAAACAATTATAAGTAATAAACCATAAATCTATTTAAATAATGATTAGAGACAGGAAAAAATTCGCGAATTCATTTCACGATAGGCTAAAATACAAATAGTTATACCTCAGTGCTGCCTCTGCTATTGGCTCACAACTCACCTGGATGACTATGGGCCAATGAGAAACACCCAACCAAAGCTGTATCGAATCACAGGCTGCTACGTTGGGACGTCTCACAAGACAGCAGCCAATGAGTGGCTGACATTAGACCGAGTGTACGTATAACTATGGAGTTCATCCTACAGGTCATTGAACCCGCGAATATTTCCGATCCCTAATAATGATGCATCACATGTACAAATGATTTTTTGCGCAAACACATTTTTCGTTATCTTTTCTTTCATTATAGCTTTAATTCGTCACGTCAAACAAGTCCATTGTATGAATAAAATAAAATAAATTACAGTCTCCTCCTATGTGATAATTTGTATTTATTGTATTATTTTAACTATGTTCAGGCAGCTTTTTAAAGAAATGCATTGTACGGATGCGTTGACATTTTTTTTCAGACAATTCAAACTTTTACATATTAAACTTAATCATTTTCTAGTAACAAAAATATATCATAGATTTGGACAGTCGTGGGCTTGAAAAATAAAAAATAAAAAATTGGTTGTCTGTAAAGTCGGTTTACGGACGATAGTTTAACGAGACGTCATAACAAAACATTGAGGAAATGATTGCATACTTTTATGAATAAAATTAAATAATTTTTATTGAATTATCACTATTTTGTATGGATACAAAGAAGGAGTGAAAATAAATCTACAATTTAATTTACAAATTGCACTCATTAAATCAAATATGTTTATTACTTTAACGAAGAGATTATTATAACTATAACTTTTATACATGTTTGCTATTTAACTTCTTCCAATCTGTGCTATTCTGTTAAGGATAGGATGATGATAGGAAAAGTAGGAAACGAATGGGAGTGTTTCAAGTTTAATGTGCCTCGAAAAAGTCAAATCGATGGACGTTCCAATCGAGTGGAAGAGAGATAGATGTGGTGCAAGCGTACAATGAGCGTAACGGGACACAGCGTAACGGGACACCGTGTAACTGGACAATGTGCGTAACGGGACACTTTTCATGCATGCAGCCGGCGTTCATCGATTTATTAGACGTTGTCACGTCAAAAATCTAAAGTCGCAATTTCTATAGGGAGCGTCCCAAGTCCACTACGAACTTGCCTGAATTGACGCGAGTGACTCGCCATTTCATGACAGGTTGCATCGGAGATTCTGTCAGGATCCCTGGAAATATACGGCAGAGTGACAGAAACCGCAAGTATCTTTTAAAAGTTACTTTTCAAAAATCCTTTAGGTTAGGAAGTACTTTAAGGAGTTATTCTGAGTTAAGGGACTTCCGTAAATCAACAAAAATATTCGTAATTTAATGGCTACGTAATTTCCGGAATTTCAGAAAAAAAAATTTAGGTGTAGATTTGACAACCCTACCTTGACATGAAACGGCTATAATTATTCATTTGCAATCATGCAAATACGTTTACCTTAAAATAAAAAATTGTTTGCCTGTAAAGTCGGTTTACAGACGATAGTTTAACGTGACAACGTCATAACATAATATTGATGAAATGATTGCATACTTTCATGATTAAAATTGAATCATTATTATTGAATTATCACTATTTTGTATGGATACAAAGATGGAGTGAAGTGAAATCTACAATTTAATTGATAAATTTACTTTTAATTGCACTCATTTGAAACAAATATGTTTATTATTTTAACGAAGAGATTATTTTAACTATAACTTTTATACATGTTTGCTATTTAACTTCTTCCAATATGTGTTATTCTGTTAAGGGTAGGACGATGATAGGAAAAGTGGGAAACGAATGGGAGTGTTTCAAGATTAATGTTCCTCGAAAAAGTCAAATCGATGGTTGTTCCAATCGAGTAGAAGAGAGATAGATGCGGCGCAAGCGTACAATGAGCGTAACGGGACAATGTGCGTTACAGGATACTTTTTCGTGCGTGCAGCCGGCAATCATCGATTTATTAGACGTTGTCACGTCAAAAAAATATAAAAAACCACTATTGAGTACTGGGTCACGTATGGTTACTTCTATTCAACCTTTTTCAAGTCCAAAACATTTCATTTTTTACATTATTAAGAAACAATATCGTAGCCAATAAAAGGAAATTTTACATTTTGCAACAATTATGTTGTATATATGTTTCTTTCCTGAAAATTTATTTAAATGAATTTTATATAATTGATGGTAAGTTCGTTGTACGGAAAATAAATTTAAGAATCCTTAATTTATGAACTCTTCTGGATGGTTTATGTACGAGTACATTACGCTATGTACGATAACTTTTCAAGATAAAATTATGTTTCTTTTATTTGTGACACAGAACCTTTAAATTCAAACAATTTCTGATCTGGGAATAAAATTGCAAATAATTTTTTGTCCTTGTAACAACGCGTTAGTTTGGCAAAATAAAAAGTATAGTCATACATTAAACGTACTTTATGAAATTGTGTAAAGCATTAGGTACTCTATGCAGGAAAAGGAAAAAATAATAATAAAAAATAATAAATAATTTTCGTTGTTTATGAAAATAGAATTTTATAGCTATTTTTACTTGCATCTGTTGGAAAGGGAAATTTTTTTTCACTGCCTGCGGTTTCTCTGAAAATTGCCCAATTTGTGGCATGAGACCAGAGTTAATGGATATCTTTATTGGGGGCAAACATAGCTGTTTCTTTGCATGTCGGGTTTGAAATGTTTTGAATTCTTTCTGAATAAAAGTTTATCCCCGAAGTATAACTTACGTTATAACCTCAACTGAACAAAATATGTGAGAAATGTAAAAAATGGGAGAAATCTCGACAAAAAAAGGCATCATTTATACCTTTTTCCTGAGACAATTAATAAGCAGTTTTCCTCTGAACTTTGTAAAAACGTTTGGCAGGATAAATTTTATTTTTAAATAGATCTCGTTAGTGTCACTGTGCAAAAACGTAAGTCTAAGTAAGATTGAAGGGGTTTTTTTTTTTTGGGGGGGGGGGGGGGAGGGTTAGCCGACAACCCTCAAAAATGCGATCGAACAGTCCTAACAAAGGGCTCTAAGCTGTATTAGAGAGGGCCTGTAAATGTGTGTCGATATTCAAGTATTCCTTTTAACACGAATTTGTGCACAGTTATTAATATGCCAAATAAATTACAGGTACAGACGGTATAGCATAATCATGGTCTTTAAATCAGGTACAACACACACACATATATATATATATATATATATAAGACAAGTGAAAATTACGTTAAGGTAATATAGAATCTTTATATATATTTTTTTTGTGCGTGTGTATGTCACTGAACTCCGCCTAGACGGCTGGACCGATTTTGATGAAATTTTTTGTGTGAGTTCACGGGGATTCGAGGATGGTTTAGATTCACAGTTTGGTCCACTGGACTCCCAAGGGGAGTTTCGGGGGCGTAATATATCAAAGTTTCCAGTTTTTGGTAGGAAATCACCATGGCAACGGCTGTTGCTTTGTTGATGCTTCATTCGTCTATATGGCAACGACTATTTCATTGTTAGTGCAGTCCTATCACCGTTGAAATTTGCGGGTACTTTAAAAATCAAAAATTTCCCTTTTTTTCAAGTATATATATTTTACAGACTTGAAACTTCACAGTAATGTTCCTTATGTTACGCAGGATGACATTTTCCGAAAATTAGATCCCATGGGTGGTTAAAACCAGGCAACAGTGGGTACTTTGTCTGCATGAGAACAGGATTTTGCATTGTTCATGCCTTCTACATCTCCATGGCAACGGGCATCGCGCGGCAGTGGCGTACCCACAAGGAGGGGCATGTATAATGAGCGGCGCAAGAGTGATCTGCCTGTAGACTGCCGTAGCGAAGTACGGGTACATCAGTTGTACGTTGCGTGCACGAGTCGGGAAACCATCGGTGCTATTCATTTTCTCTCCGGTACATTATACAGCATTTTAATAAATTTTCACTGATTTTTTTTATTTACCATTACTGTAAATGGGAGAATTAGTAAAGCCGTGCGAAGCCGGGTCGTCAGCTAGTATGTGTATATAATAAGAAATTTACATAGAAACGCATATGCGCAAACAACCTAAGTTAAATTAAGCGCCAAGCATGAATACAATGAAAAATTGAATAGTAACATCATTATGCACACACACACATATATATATATATAAGATAGGAAGGTTAAGTGCGCACAAGCAATAAATATTTACGTAAGAAAAAGACCAGGTTACACTCAGGCCAAAATACAAATATAATTATCAAAACTTTTAAGAATTCTCTACAGGAGACAAAATATTACGCGACTTATTACCAAGTTAAGCTTACTTTACTTTCCAGGGTTAGTAAGCCTCCCATGACCTACCCACAATGAGCGAGCGATCAAATTTCCATCTGCATACTATGACACGCGAGAAAAGATAAGTTAACTGACACCGAAAATGTGTCAAACAGGAAGAACAATAATTCAGTTTGAGCTGGAAAGCGAGTACTAACAAATAAAGAAAGTTACATTACACACAAAACCCGCGACGACGAGCGGTGGGACCGGACAGGGCACAAACGCATAGAGAAGTTCAAAAGGTACTAAAGATACTACTCCGTAAGAAAATAAAATAAAAAATTAACATTTATAAACATTAATTTACGTGGTGGCAGCCGAGACACAAATTTGTAAATCCATTACAAATGCATTTAAACAATTGACTTTACATTAAGCTGAGCCACCGTCAGCACCAAAGAAACAAGCGTCTTACCCGGTCCGGCCGTCGTCCGTTCAGTCTCCTAACGAGCAGTCTAGTTCCCTACACATCCAGTGATAAGCTACCTAAAACACACACGCGGGAGCGCGACGCGCATGCGCCGTAACGCTGGAGAGGACCAGAGCAAGCGAGGGGAAGGGGTTAATGCACTACATGGAAAGGAGGGGAAACGGCGCCGGAGGGAGTAGGGGGGGACAGCCACACCGCGCCGACTCACAACAATGACGATGAAATTCATTTCAAGATTATAGGGTATTCATTTCAGTCGCTCGCAGTTAACAACAAATTGCAACTATAAACATTTTTCTTTGCGCTTAAATTATACTTATAATAATTAATGTTTAAACAATAATTATTAAAAATATTATTTTACGGCTATTATTTAAAAGAACCACATGAAAATATTAATTTACAAATAATGCTGCTGATTGCTTGGCTTATATTTCAATAGTATGCTAAGGCTTATATTTGCAATCCATCACATTCAGTTTGGATCATGGGTAAGAAATGAATTTCTGAATAATATTTAGCTTTTAAATTACGATTGTTTAAAAAACTTCGATTAAAATTTATTTATATATATTAAATGTTAAAAAATGTGGAATCATTCAGAACGATTAAAAAAAAATATTTCAAATACGTCATGTGTGTGATAAAGGAATTTCTTCGAAAATTTGTAATACTGAATCACAAACAAACCTAGGGTCATTAAATTTGCTAACTACAAAAGAATTTGATTTAATTTTTCATGGTCCCATTTAATTATATCAAAAATTTAATTTTGATCAATTGAAAAAAAAAATCATATTTTATACCAAATAATTATTTAACATAACTCTAAAATATTTGAAATTAATACTCACGGAAAGAATTACTTTGACTGCCGATGACCTCTGAAAGAGTGAGTTAAAACGGGCTTCGAAAAACTAACCCCTCTTCGGCCGCACGGGTTGAAGCTTTTACGCTTTCATGAATTTTTTCTCTCGTTCGAATCGCCAGTTTTAGCCAAGGCTTCGCAAAAAGCGCTCTGAAGGGCACAATTAAAGCCATCAGCGGGCTTTCAGGTATCGGGCAGCTCTAAATTATGCTTGACCAACTTCCATTCGAGTATCTTCTCTCTCAGCGACGGACTGAAAGCTGGGTTCGGAGTCTAAAACCCGAACAGTGTAATTGATCAGAAAAAGTATCTAATGAACGCCTTTTTTTCTCTTAAAAACCAATAACCAAGTAACGAGACTTTACATTTATAAAAAAGAGCAATTATTTGTATGAAAGACAGTGTCAGCAGGTACTAAAAATAACACACACATATTCAGTAAATTCTACACTAGGTACTATGTACTTGATATTGACAACATTATTTATCCCCTGCAGAAGCTATAAAGGAAATTTTTTTACTGTTACCAGAGACATGCTCTATGAATGATTGTTTGGTACTTTAGGGAAAAACATTTAACACACTAAAAAAATGTTACTACCCAAAACATATAAATACAATTTAAAAATTTTTTATTCCAAAAACTAAACACTCATGGATTGAATTATATTAACTTAATTTTCTCTGTTATTACATATATATGTATGTATATGTGTATACGAATATATATATATGTGTGTATATATATATAATCAAGATTAAGATTCAAAGCAATCTTTTAAGAATCGTGTTCGAGTTTTAGGTTTGAGAAGAAGAGATTTCAGCTATCACTACTGCAAATACAAAAGTGCATATTGTATCGCACATGATGTAAAATGTACTAAACAAATGGTTTTCCTGCAGAAACAAGTATGATATGACGACTACATATGGAGATAATTTTGAAAGATTAAAATTTTGCTTTTCTGTATTGCATGTTTTACACTTTTTTTTCTTTTTAACAATACCTTATTCAATGGTTTTTATGAATTTATTGCAAATTTTTATATAAGGCCTTGTATGTGTTGAACAAATAGAACCAAGTATTTTACAGTTTTAGATTAATCGTTCATAATATGTAGTCTTCATTTTAAAACTCCTTATTTTTAGTACATTAATTATTAAATCAATAAAATTAGGTTCACCAAACACTAAAAATTTAGATATTTAATGTGAAAAACCTGATTTTTATTGATTTACGAAGGATATACTAAATATAAAGAGTTTTAAGATGAATACAAATTATGGTTGATTCATGACTATATACCACATGATTTCAAACTTTCAATGCATACTAGAACTGAAAAAAAAATACTTGCCTTTAAAATTTCATGAAAACCATAAAATAAGGGTTTGTTTACAAGTTGAATTAATTTCACGTAATGCATGTCACATAAGCAGTTAATTTTTTTTTTTTTTTTTTTAAGTATCTAACCAAAGTCTTCGGGGAGAGTATTAGTAGGTAGGTTACCAAAATTTGTAAGATTCTATATATATCCTATATGTTCATATTTTAGTCGTATCAACAAAATGCCTACACAAGAATAGATGTCAGCATGTTATTTTGCAGCAGTCGATGGCATTACTTCATAGTACAGTTGTGAAATCACTACAAAATGTGTCGGATGTATATTGCAATGATTTACAATTATTATCGGTAATCGCATAACTGCAGAGTTCAGAGCGTGTTAGAAAATTAAAATATACCACACATTGTTCTTTTTTTGTTTCTAATAATATTAGTTTATATTCCTACAAAGATGGATTCAGAAATTTCCTAGAGTAACAACTTTTCCACACAAACCAAATTTGATAAATAGTAATTCTTAGTACTATGTACTTCGCCAAATAAATTATTTTTAAAGTCTAGGTAAACTTACCTAAAGAATAATTGCTTACACCATTTTACAGTAGTTATGAAGAAGTTACCTTTCCCTAACCATTTTCATGATTTAACAGCACTTATGTAACTAACCTAACCAAGTATTGCAACTGTGAACTACAGTATAACTCTGTAATTGTTTTCAAGTGAGCATGCGGAAAACAACATAAGCAGTCGATGGAAATTTAGCCATTCCAGTGTTTTAACGTTTTACCAATGGATTCATTAAGAAAATATAATGTTAAAAACCATTGATCAGTACCCTTGATGCTTGAATTTGCTTAACCAATCCAACAATTATACAACTTCATTGTGCATCAATAAAGTAAATCAATCATCAATACAGTAAACGTCTTCGATTATACTGCGCTAATTCCCAAATATATTTTTAAAAAATTGAAATAAATTGTTTAACAGTAGTTTAATGTTAAAGTAGGTAAGTATAAACAATACAAAATTTGTAAAATCATGTGAATGGTTGGTTAGCTAAATTTAAAAAAAGTAATTTTCTTTTGTTGCTGCTTATCCATAAATTAAATTATAAAATTTTGAAAATACCGCTTCAGACACTAAAAACCTTCCTCTATTAAAACTGTAAACAGCTTTTCTTAATTCCTACTGGTTTTCAAGAAATCACATTTTGCAGGTCACGCTAGATAGCTTATGCAGTGAAGCAGCTGTTACCATTTTCCCCTCTAATTGCATAGCAGATCCTGTGGTTTTCCATATATATAAGAATGTATATATTTTTTATTTGAATATTATAACCTAATGAAACGTAAATAATAGTTTTAAAAAAAGTTACGAGTCTCTAATGTGTATCCAAACCAAAACGCCAACCCTTGACAGGGATTTTTTATAGCAGTATGGAGGCGCAAAGTGCAGATTAGTTACCTGCAATAGCACGTAACCTGACGTATAAAAGGAATCATTTGTTACAAAATGAAAATTTATTTTATATGTCAGGTTATGTGTTGTCTCACGTAAAAAATCAGAATTTTGCACCTATAAACTGCTAAAAAATATCGCTCTCAAGGTGCTTTGGGTTTGGAATGCACAATAAGGAGTCACATAACTTTTTTAATGTGTTAATTTATGTTACTGCATTGCAATATCCAAATAAAAACTAGACAATTTGTGTATGAAAAACAACAAGATCTGCAACTCAATTAAAGAACAACATGGTGACAGGCCCTTTACTGCACAGGTAATGTAATGTAACCTATAAACAGTGATTTCTCAAAAACCAGTCTGAATTTAGAAAAAACTTTTTTCAGAGTAAATACAGGTACATATTTAAAGTTAAAAAAAAAGTGTCCAAAGTTTATTTTGCATACAAAAAGCAGCAACGTGAGATAATAACCTAAAAAATCACTGTAAAATGTATATTGGTTGGTTAGATTAGGTTAGTAACATCCAACCGTTCAATTGATTTTACAGAATTTTTAATTGGTGCTATCCCAAGCTAACCAAATGTAAATTCCACTGTACTTAGAATCACTGTACGTATAATGTTACTAACCTAACAAATTTCACTGTATTTTTAATCCAGCTAACCCAAGGGCAGTATCTCAATATTACAGATTTGTAATAAATAATCCTAACCTATCTACATGTTAAACATGATAAACTACTTGCAGTATCAAACAACCCTCATAGAGAATAATAATTTTAAACATGTCAGGAAGTAAAAAACACTTTAGGAATTTATAATTTTTCCTGCAATACCCCAAATTATATTAAGTGCACTCACCTCAATGTAATTCAGCTCTGGTAACAATCATTTTAAAATATTTTTACTTAAATGCGGTTAACTGCTACACACCACCAGAAAACATTTCTTATGATTTTATATTTTATACGTTGTGCGCTCATGAACATAAGATGAAATCTCCACACGCTACCTAAAATTTAAAAAGATAAGCCTATAGTGTACAAAAATTTATATAAGAAATGATTACTTGCCAATAATAACACAAGCAATGTTAACTTGTAAACGGACAAAACTAATCTCCTAACAAATCAAACAGAAATAGCTCAATAACTTACCTGAAAATCTCATAATTAGTAAAAGGAAATATTTGTGTACATGTGTTTTACTCTTAAAAAAATATAAAATAACATTAGTCAACAATTTTTTGATCAATATTGCAATGTTTGTTTTGAACGTACAGATAAAAAAAAAAAAACCAAACATGTAAGTAGTATAAGTAGTACATTCTGCTAGCTTGTGAACTTCTCATTGTTGAGCAAAGATAGAGTTCTAGTACAAGACATAATGTTTGAATTTTTTTTTCGTTTTTATTTTTAATTTTTTATTAATTTTTTTTTGTATTTTAATGATATCAAAGAAAACTTGTGGCGGTTTTCTCCGTGGGCTCCTGATTATTCTTGCCAATATAATGATGGTTTTCTCCGTGTGCTCCCGATTTTTCTTATCAATATTTTGATGGTTAATCCGTGTGCTTGCGTTCATTCCTGCGGTTTCGGTACAAGGTCAAGGTCACACCCATCCAAGATGGCCGCCGTGACGTCGTAATCCAAGATGGCGGACCGTGAGAAATCTGAGAAGCACTAGCAGGAAGGACGAACTTTTTCCTCCTTGGATACTATCGAAGCCAAGCTCCCTTTGCGATCGATAGTGAGCGTTCCGCATCCCACATTATGAAATATATACTATTTACCTGCAAGCAACACGTGGCGCCATCCGTTGACGACAGTCGGAACTACTTGCATCAATTTGCTTTGCATTAGATAACTTAACTCTCGCTGATGAAATATTTCAAAAACTCTATTTAAGAAATGGTTCCAATTGGAGAAAACTGACAGTTTGTATCTAACATTAGTCATAGAAGCTACCATGGATCGTGGTTTGTTATCTATAGCTGAATCGGAAGGAAGCCGCTGTAGATACTGTGGCAAGGATTTTGTCATGAGAAGGAATGCTAGACGTCATGAGAAGAATAATTGTGCTATAAACCCACTACGCAACATGTTAAGCTGTAATCGTTGTAGCAGGTTGTTAACACGAAATGACAGCTTAAAAAGACATGGTAGAACATGTAAAGTCAAGACTACTTACGGCATAGAGGACACCTATGGATCCACTAGACTAAAGAAGAGTGATCTGCATTGTGACAATAATTTTCCTTGTCCTGAGCGTGATGGTATTAGCTCACCTGATCGTGAGGAAGAACATAAATTGAAGGATGCTAATGGCTTCGGGAAGACTGAAACTAATGGAAGTATCAACACCGTGAAAAGTGAGAATACATTCAAGCCTATATTCAGTAGATCCTCCATTCTTTGTAAAAATGATGGACTCCTAAAAAGGAAGCATGAAGACGATGAAGACACTTCGACATCATCGATAGCGAATTCATACGGTAATCTGGGTAAAGAGGATGTCTTCTACAGTGATTGTTACAGTGACTCTGAGGCTGTTGACAAAGGCATAGACTGTGATGAAGCACCTAGAGCTGACAAGATCGAAGAATGTGGCGATGTCCTGAGACCGAAACGATGGAAACGTCAAGTTATAATAAATAAATCTGATAATGCTTATTATGATCACCGTCTCAAACATGAAAGTTACCCTGAGGTTGGTGGTAAAACGGAAGACACCAGACATCATAATATTAAAAGTATTTATAATAAACAAGCAAGTAAGATGGTGGTAGAAGAGATTGATTACACATCATGGAAAGATCCAAACATATTGGTTGACCGGCTAAGACTTCTACATGGCTCGCTTTGTGCAGGAAACTATCCGTGCATCAAAGAAATATCCTTCATACTCAAGGAACTGAGGAATGCTGGCTACATACAATAATGGTTTGTTTTACTTGCATTTGTATAATGTTGAAAATTTAATGTTTTTATTTCTTGTATTCCGATTTCCAACTAAGCCTGTGTGTGTTTCCGCTACTGTATGTGTGATCATTACGTTTCCTGTGTGTACTGTGTGTACGTTCCGTTTCCTGTGTGTACTGTGTGTACGTTCCGTTTTCTGTGTGTACTAGGTGTACGTTCCGTTTTCTGTGTGTACTGTGTGTAAGTTCCGTTTCCTGTGTGTACTGTGTGTACGTTCCGTTTCCTGTGTGTACTGTGTGTACGTTCCGTTTTCTGTGTGTACTGTGTGTACGTTCCGTTTTCTGTGTGTACTGTGTGTACGTTCCGTTTCCTGTGTGTACTGTGTGTACGTTCAGTTTTCTGTGTGTACTGTGTGTACGTTCCGTTTCCTGTGTGTACTGTGTGTACGTTCCGTTTCCTGTGTGTACTGTGTGTTCGTTCAGTTTCCTGTGTGTACTGTGTGTACGTTCCATTTCCTGTGTGTACTGTGTGTACGTTTAGTTTCCTGTGTGTACTGTGTGTACGTTTAGTTTCCTGTGTGTACTGTGTGTACGTTTAGTTTCCTGTGTGTACTGTGTGTACGTTTAGTTTCCTGTGTGTACTGTGTGTACGTTCCGTTTCCTGTGTGTACTGTGTGTACGTTCAGTTTCCTGTGTGTACTGTGTGTACGTTCCGTTTCCTGTGTGTACTGTGTGTCCGTTTAGTTTCCTGTGTGTACTGTGTGTACGTTCCGTTTCCTGTGTGTACTGTGTGTACGTTCCGTTCCCTGTGTGTGTACTGTGTGTACATTGCGTACATTACATGTTAAAGGTGATGGAGCTGTTGGAGCACTTGCAGCTAATGGTCAATTGAAGCATAGGAGCAAAATGTAGATGGATCTGGTGACGTGAATTGTAGCTTTTGGCGCCTGGCGTATATTGGAGAGATCGAATTTTTTTTCGATCAAATGATCCTCTTTTTTAATTTGTAGATTTGACTCTAGTATTATTGTACATGGTTCTTGATTTGACTAGCGTATTATTCCATACGGTGCATGTATATAAGCGAGTCCTAGACAGCAGGACGCTCAGTTTGTTACTGACGTTGGCGGTGTAAGGATCACCTAGTTTGTTTCTTCTGGTGCATAAGTCGTGTCAATTAGCTGTTCTTGAGACCTCGATGGCATCTTTACCGTCTTTAACGTCGTACTCGATGGAGGATGTACCATCGACTACGGGAACCGTGACGTCGGCGCCGACGATGTTGGAGCAGATCCCGTTGGCAACGCCTCTGACAACACTGGAGGAGACTTCGATATGTGCTGTTCCACCATCAGCTGACGTTTCATCAGCATTGAATACTTCAATTAATGAAGAGCGTACTTCGCATCAGTGCAAATACTGTGGTGCATCATTTACTATCACCTCAAATGCTCGCAGACATGAAAGAAGCGGTTGTTCTAATAATGTTCAAAGAATACAATTTCAGTGCAATAAGTGCAATAAACTAATTTCACGTCTCGATAGCTTACATCGTCATTATAAAAAATGCTCCGAGAAGTATAATGAACATGGTTATTGATTTGACTCATGTGTTGTACCGGCTAATGAGACTATATAAGTACTATGAACTTCAGTCCGTCTCTGGCTGTGGTGATGAACGGATCGGATAGACATTTAAAGTCATGTAAAAGGCTTAGTCCGTACAATAAGAAGACTGTTTGAATCGAGGAATCCAAAAGGCTTTGCTAATTTGTCAGTGTTTTTTTGTACTTGTTGTAGTGTATTGAATTTATGTAATAAAATTTTTTTAAAAGAACTTGTGGTGTTTTTATTTTCTCAAACCTAACACTTTTTTAGTATTTTTTTAATTAAAGTTGTTTTGTATCGGCTAGGGATCGAACCAAGGACCTTAGTCGATCCAATCAATCATTATATGGATTACAAATTTATTTAATGAATTTTGGATTTTTTCGCGAATTTCTAGCATTAAAATTATGAATTACCAATATGTTGGTCTTGATGTCTGATAGGATGATGGTTGTAGAGGATTTAGAGTCTCTTTACGTATGTTGAACATGGTTTATTGAAATTATTATTTTTTACATAATATTAAACATTATTGCATCGATCGGGTATCGAACCGAGGACAGGAATCGATCGAATCAATATGTAAGTTAATGAGTGATTTATTTAATGAATTTTGGATTTTTTCCCGCTTTTCTAGCTACATTATTACATGATTTCAAGATGGCGGCCGTATTTCAAGATGGCGGGGGGCACCTCTATAATAAATGATTACTGCACTCTAGCGGATAAGAACTAAACTAACATGGCGTCAGCGCACTCTCGCCGACGAAAACAAGATGGTGGTCTCCATCAACGAAGACAAGATGGCGGACATGACGTCATACTAGGTGACGATATATCTGCTTTAAGAAAAGTGGTGGGAGTCAGTCTGCCTGCAGCCACCATTAAGGAAGGAGCCTGTCGCCATTTTTAATTTTTTTTGCCCTCACCGGGTTCGAACCGAGGACTCAGAACTCCGTGTCGTTAATGTTTGTTTTTTATAAATGTTTTATTAAAATTTTATTATTAAATTTTTTTTATAATGTTTAAAAAATATTTTATTAAAATCGGATAGTAAATAAAAAAGTTAAAGATGGCGGCCGTAACGAAAAATGCATCGGTGACGACATAATCCAAGATGGCGGTCATGGTATCCTTATTCCTAGAAATGGCTTATAAGCGGCTATCTCTTAGGAGTTTTAAGCCAGTTTTAGGAATTAGGGTTCTTTCTAGGGCAAAACGACTTTTGAGGATTTTCGAAATCCTGATTTTCGAATTGAGGAATTTTTTGCGAATTTTTGGCGGAACTTTTTTCCACAGAAATGGAAATTTTGGCGATTTTTGAGGAATTTTGGGCAAATTTTGCCCAATTTTGGAGGATTTTGGCGATTTTTGAGGATCAAATTCAAGGTCAAGGTCAAAGGTCAAGGTCACAACCATCCAAGATGGCCGCCGTGACGTCACAATCCAAGATGGCGGACACCGGCTCCCGTCTCCACAGCCAGAAGCCAGTTTCAGGAAATACATTCCTATACTACTCATGTACGAACCAGCCCGAAGGGCATGTCGATCTATGGGGGTGAAACTTAGGCTGTCCATCTTGTTAAGGGGCTTGTCAGTGATGACAACTGCTAGTTTGCTGGTGTTGTTGCTCGGCCATTCTGGCGATAAATATTTATTGCTCTCTATCGGGTAAAAATTAAACTAATAAGGCGACAACACACTCAAGCAGATGAAAACAAGATATCGGCAGTGCATTCAAACAGACGAAAACAAGATGGCAACCTCCAGCAGAAAAAACAAGATGGCAGCCTCCAGCAGACGAAAAAAACATGGCGGACATGACGTCATACTAGCCGGTGACCTTTACATTAGTGGTGGCAGGTCAGTCTGTCTTTGGCTTCCGTGGAGCAAGGATAAGTCGTCATTTTTATTTTGTCCTCACCAGGTTCGAACTGAATACACTATGACGCAAGTGCCTTTTTAAAATTTATATTGTATTAATTTTTTAATTAATTTTTTAATTTTAATTTTTTAAATTTTTGTTTAATTATTATGGATTTTTATGGTGGCTATGACATCATAATACATGATGACAGAATGATTTTATTTAAGTTATAATCAATTAATTTTTTAATATTTTTAATATTTTACCGATTTTATAGCATAAAAAAGGATATTTAAGATGGTGGCCGTAACGTAAATTGTAACATTCTAAAATCCAATATGGTGGCCATAACGAAACGTGGAACGATGGCGTCACATACAACGAAGATGGCAGGCGTAACAAAAAGTGATACGTTTCTATAATCCAAGATGTTGACTGTAACGAAACGTGGAGAGGTGATGACTTAATGCAAGATGGCAGAATTTTTATTTAAATGTTATTTATTAATTTTTTCATGAATTTTAATTTTTTTCCGAATTTCTAGTATTAAAATTACGGATTTTAAACATGGCAGCCATAAAGATAAATATAAAGGTTATGTCATAATATAAGAAGGCGGGAGAGATGTATGCAATTTTTTTAATGTAATTAAGAATTTTTTAGTTTTTATTAATGAATTACATCTTTAATCTCGCCGGGAATTGTCGTGCAAGTAGCTTCTGAGAATGCTAGAAACTAGTTTCCAATATTAGCTAGCGTGACGTTGGGTTTATCTATTGGCTGTTAAATAGCAACCTGTTAAACTTAAAAAAAAAGATTTGGTAAAGAATAAGTAGCAACATGTGAATACATATGTAAAATAACAGTAATTGTGAATAATCAAAATAAACAGTTGCTACTTTCCATATTAATTAGCTTTCTTTGTTGTGAAATAGAAGTATCAATATGTATGTCGTTAAAGGTAATTTACTACCGACATTAAGTTATTTATTACCTAGAATAATTCACACGATATTGTAATTAGTAGCCTGTCAGAAGAATTTTTTTTTTATTTATAAATGTGTCCCCGAAACCATATAAAAATTTATTATAAATGTATTAGAAAATTTTTTCACAAAATTGCACAAACGAATTTGATGATAACTACAAAACTGCATATTTCAGCCCCAAAAAAGCTTATACCAAACAATACAGAATTGTGTAGTATTCGACAATAACAAATAATGTTTTTTGTAAGATGCTACCGCTTAATAATCTGTATGATTTCCGATGCATCGGTTCGAATAAAAATGACGGATCACTAATGAAATTCATAGATTTTCACGTTTGTTGTAGTGACGGTTCTGTTTTTCACTGTCATTATTTAAATAGTCTTGCGAAACTAAACATAAAATATTTCATAGCGTTTTCAATTATTATTTTTTTTCAATCAATATTTAACAAATTGCAGTTAATTTTTGTAATTATAATCGAGTGCTTAAACTAAAATTGAAATTTTATTTATTTATTTTTGACTCAAATTTCTTTCAAAAGCTATAAAAGTACAAAAGTGAAACTTTTTGTACTGAATAAAATTACATTTTGTGTTTACTCATATATTTTTTTTGTGCAGTTACAGGAATTGCGATAGCTGTTCACTTTCTTGTTCACCATACATTTCTAAGCATTTACAAACGGAAAACCGTTAACCTCAGTGAAAATTTTAGGAAAATTATGAATTTAGCCGAAGCATTCCGTGAATCCAAAACCTTTGCAAAAATTAATCAAGAAAGTTTACATATTCAATTAGAGTTTTTGTGTGACATAACTAACATTTTTTATTAATTTTGATTTACTACGAGTGCGACGATTCTCTCAGAGAACGTTTATCCAGAAATGAGCTATTTTTTTTATGAAAATGAAAGCAGTATATTTATTTCATCATAATAGTATTAATAAAACAATATTTTTTTAGAAATTTTAGTTTTAGAAATAGTTAATACCTCAATTTTAGGCTGAAAGCATTTACAATTTCTAACCCCTTTTTCATAAAATAAATATCATAAAAACAACTATTTTCTATACACCATTAGTTATAATGCATATGTAATATTTTAATTAAAATTAAAAACTGAAATGAGACATCTACTCATCCTGCTGACAGCAGATTATGCTTGATTATACAGTGAAATTATTTTCCATATCGAGCAAACCGGTCAGCTTCCATAGCATCATCAAACGCGAAGCTCGGTGTGGCTAATATAATTATAGGAGACTACTATACAGATAAAACCAAGCTGTTTCTACATCCTCGTTCAGAACCCATCAAATAAATGACAATTTGTAACATAAAAAAACTCGGTTAGCTTATACAAATATACATGTAATTTTTAATTTAGAAATATCTTAAATACCAAGAATCATGATTTCTATTTCATGACAAATGTATTACAGTGAGATAACCTGGAAGAAATTAAGGAATGTATATTATAAATTAACTTCTGAAAATATTTATATTAATATTCATTATGAAATTATTATTTTTTAAATATATGAATTAAAATTTTTATTTATTTATTTAATGTTTAACATGCCCACCAAAAGCCTAGAGTTTAAGTGGTAGGCATGACATACAGATAGGTACAAAACAGAAAATAATGAAAATACAAAAATAGAACAAAATAAAACGGCACACCAAGTACCTGGACACCCCCACCCCCTAGTCGCCGCCAAAGAAGGCAAGCTCTGCCTGAGGTGAAACCACAGCAGGTAGGTACATCCACAGTTGGCCAACACACAAAACAAGCATATCAGATACTTACTAATATGTAAATTAAATGTGTGTATATATATATATAAAATTTATCGTGTTTCCACGTAAGGCCATGCATTTAGTGCCGATCCTAATTAAGGGGTGATAGGGCTGATAGCCCTCCCCCCTTAAACACATCCTCTTGAACTCAAAGATTGTAGAGATAAGAAAAAACAAATACCATACTTAAAATCTTTCATAATAGATTTAAAAAAAATTAAAAGTTAAAAGTAGACTTTCGTGGGCCATAATGTTTCAAATATTTCTTAGGTTTTATATTTTGGTTGAGTCCAAGTCCACGTCATAATTTCGTCGGACATGGTCTCAACCACTTCCCTCCCCTAAAAACTTCACGCTTCAAATAGACCAAGAAGTATTTCAATCGTTTTGCGATTGTCCGAAATGTCTTTTAAGGGGCTATGAGTTGACGAAATTTTTCTCTTTCCACTTAACTGGGATTCCAATTTGCATGGTTTCAGTAAATTTTAACACAATTATTTTTTTAAGATACTGAGCTTTTCATTTATAATATATCACAATTTCACTGAATTGGGGAATGACATATTTTTACCAAAAAAAAAAAAAATGGTTGTCTGTAATGTTGGTTTACGGACGATAGTTTAACGTGACGTCATAACAAAACATTGATGAAATGATTGCATCATTTTATAAATAAAATTGAATCATTTTTATTGAATTATCACTATTTTGTATGGATACAAAGAAGGAGTGAAATGAAATCTACAATTTAATTGATAAATTTACTTTTGACTTGATGTAAGTTTTTGGACATACGCCATTGCTTAGCAATGGTGTATGTCCAAAAACTTACATCAAGTCATGCACTCCCATTGCACAAATTTTCAAAGATAATAAATTAACTTTTATTTGCACTCATTAATTCAAATATGTTTATTACTTTAACGAAGAGATTATATTAACTAAAAATTTTATGCATGTTTGATATTTAACTTATTTCAATCTGTGTTATTCTGTTAAGGGTGTTAGGCCCAAAATTATTTATAGCATACTTTTTTGTCTTTATGTTGGCCTCATGCATACATGTTTCTGTGCAAAACCGATTTTCGCTATAACTTATAGTTTTCTCTTAGCTGGCACTCAAATTTAAAATATATGACATTTCTTGTAGAGATTATTTCAATTGCCGATCAACGCAATTTATTAATTTTTGGTCATTTAGGTTTATAATGTATACTACTGAGTGCTTTATTTTAATTTTTTTTTAAATAATAAGTTATTCGTGTGCTTGAGTCAGAAGATGAGAAAATTTAATTTTTTTCTAGATCCAAAAATATTTGTTTAAAATATATAAAAATACAATTACGAAATACATATCTGAATATACTTTCATTTAAAATAACAAAAAAATGTGACTTTCAGTGTATCAAAGTTGTGAGCCTCTACGGGAAAAATATATCCCCTGGAATTCCAAAATATATTGAATGCAACCCGCCACTCTAGTGGTGCCGCGCTGTCTGGCTCATCTTTTCCTCTTCCCGGAAAGAGCACGCGAACTTGGCCCGGCGTTGCCGAGTACCTGACCCGTCTGTGACAATCCTCTCTACCTGCTTCTAAACCAGCGGTCCTTTAGTCCACGCATTTAGTGAGAAAAAGGGGTCGATTTATGGACAAATTGCAAGAAAAGGTTTTATTATATCATAATTTGCAGAAAAATTCTTAGAATAACATATCCAAAATCCACCAAAATCCACTTTATTTTGTTAACGTTTTTTCCGGGATTTGTCCCAGAAAAATGCGGAATAAATTAATAACTGTAAAACGGTACGTTGTACGAAGAAAGTTATAGACACTAAAAATTAAAGAGCGCTAAATTTATCATAACAAATCAAAAATGTGCTAAAATCCACTAATAACTACTATTTTGTTTTCTGGAATTCGTCCCCGAAAAACCTAAAATTTTGAAATAAATTGAAAATGGCGCATTTTACAGCAAAATGTTTCAGGAAAAAGTTAAAATACATAACGATTTTCATAATATATTACAAATTCACAAAAATCAACACAAAAAAGGTTTTTGGTTTTTCCAGAAAATTTCCTGAAAAAAAAAAAAGACAAAACGAAAACGTTGTGTCGTACGTCAAAGAAAAGTCGTGACAAAAATTAAAGACTTTTTTTGTATTAAATATAATTTCAATTCACCAAAATCTGCTCATATATATATTTACATATGTATATAGTTTTTTTTGTGACTTGTCCTGGAAAATCTTTAAAAATTCAATAAAACGAAAGTGGAACATCGTATTGAAAAAGTTTCGGTGGGACAAACAGAAGCACACAAGATTTCCTTACTAGATCCTAAATTCACTGAAATCTGGTAAATAGATTTTATTTTGTGATCGGCCACGGAAAAAGTATTGAATATGTAGGCTAAATAACAGCAAGCATTGTATTCCATGTCAAATTATGTCAGATCCGAACTATAGTCATTTTCCATAATATATTTTAAAGTCACTTAAATTATATTCCCTTTTCGGTTAGTGATGTGTTAAAACGTTTTTGAAATCTACCAAAATTATTTTCCAGAAAAAAAACCAGACTCATTTCAAATGCTTATCGTTTGAAAGAAAAATTCGACACGTCCCATTCTCACAAAACATACCATACAATTAAATTTACACAATATTTACAGTGACCTGTTTCGAGAAGAAATAGAAAAATATACACACACTGGGATGCACTCTGCAACACACAATACTGACTAAACATGCATGGATATGTAGGAACACCCTACCTTAAAAGCTGTCACAGTAATTGCAGTTCTCGGGAGGTAATTCAGGCCGGTTTTTACAAGTTGATCCATGACAGTTTCCACAAGCCAAAGAACATGAGATGCCGTGTTTCCTAAAACTTCAGTTGGATGCACCGCAACCATCTTCCTTGCAAGTGCACCTGATAACCTTGAAAAGGCATTCCGAAGCTGTTGGCTTGTCTGTCGAAATTGGCATGAGAAGGTGACCACATTTTCTTCATCCCCATTCTTATGGATTCACCTTAATTCCCTTCCATTCTTGTATCTGATAGAAAACCCTTAAGAAATGGAAACGAGCTGAAGCACTAGTTGGAGGTAACTGTTCTGGTTGTACACATTTGGAACTAGTAGCTGCTTTCTCACTTAACACTTTAAAACGCAAAGTGTCGAGTGTGTCACTTCTCGACCAATTGTACAGGCGTACTAGCAGCTGTTCTCCCGCTTTTACAATGTCTTCTTTTGACACACTGGGAATACTATCTCAAAAAACCTTCGCAAGTTGCCTAAAGGCACTGTCATTATGGATCAGATCCAATATTTTACCCTTTCCTATACCATAGATGTGTGATGTTGTCACATCCCATGAATGCATGGCAGAAAAGAATATTACTACAAATCTCATCACCGAGTTTCAGCTTTAGCTCCTTAATGTGATATGTTTTCTTCTGCCTTTGTTCACTTTTTAAACACAAGCAGTTATGTGATTGTGGGTCAAAGTAGTAGAGTAAATCTGTGTCTGTTCCTATAACTGTTGTCAACTGTTCTTTTGCACATTTGAGAGATTCTTGGACAATGTAAATATCTGAATCACCCGGTGCTTCGACAACAGGACATTCTGCTTCGTGTAAATGTATTGCAAATAACCTTAACAAGTGTCCTTTATTTCGCTCGTTCAAAAGAAACATATCTTTACGGAGTAATAGTTGCATTTCTCCTGTGAATTAAACTGCAGGTGATGCATTACCTCTTGTTCTTCTCATATGTGCTGTATCTTTAGTACTGTGAGTTTTCCCATAGCCATAAAATACAGTAGTTGCTAATCCATAATTTTTCAAGATGAAACTCACGTACAGCTGAGCGATCTCGTATGTTGCAGTATGGGGCCAAGGTAACTGATGAAGTAAATATCCTCCGTCAATGATATATTTAATCGCAGTTGCGTTTTCATTTTCAGAAACAGTTGAATTATCTTTAGCCTCATCTGAAAACTTCTGACAGACAGGTCTCGAGATTATTTAATTTTATTTATTTTATCGTTTGCAGAGTTATAACACATGGATACATAACATCACTCAGTACAAGGGAATGGGAATTCAATCGTATAAATAGTAACTATACCAGGACAATAGTACATAAATTTTAAGCAAATTTTGATAAAGGTCAATTAATTATATAATGCAATTTTTTGCCCTTCATTTAATTCACGATTTATTTTGAAGTAAGGTGCACGGTTTCCGTTTTTTTTTCCTTTTGATAACTTTTTTCCGGGACATTTCCTGGAAAACAAAAAAAAACAATTATATGTTGATCTGGGTGAAATTCTAATATATTATGAAAAACATTGTTTACTTTATCTTTTTCCTAAACCATTGTGCTGTAAAGTGCCCAATTTTCGATTAATTTCATTTTTAATATTTTTTCCGGTACTAATCCCGGAAAATGAAGCAGAAGTTATAAGCGGATTTTCTTGAACTTTGGATATGTTATGTAAAAGTTAATGTTCTTTAATTTTTGTCTCTACAGGTTTTGTTATCAGATGCACCGTTTTTGAGTTATTATTTTTTTTTTCGCGTTTTTCCGGGACAAAACCAGGAAAAGAGTTACCAAAAGAAAGCGGATTTCGGTGGATTTTGGATATGTTATTCTACGAAGCTTTCTGCGAATTTTGATGTAAAAAAAACCTTTTCTTGCAATTTGCCCATGTTTTTTTTTTTTTTCATATCTTTCCTGGACTATTCTTCCTTTCCCCACGGCAGTTTAAACGAGTTGTCAGGAGTAGTGGTCAGTGGTTTAATGCTTGCGGTTTAATATGTTGAATGCATTAGCTTATTGAAATTAATTTAACTTATATACAGTAGTGATTTTTGCTGTTGCGATGGCGCCGCAAAAATTACGAAACGACAGAAGTAGTATGTAAATGGGCATACTAGATCAGGCTTCAGGCTGTGGAGCCGAGAGCCGGCTCCGCCATCTTGGATTTGTGACGTCACGGCGGCAAAAATTCCTCAAAATTCCTCAAAATTGACTCAAAATGACTCAAAATTTCCCGTTTTAAGAAAAAAATTCCCGTTTTCGAGGGAAAAATTCCCATTCGAGGGAAAATTTCCCGTTTTATTCCTAAAAAATCCCACCGGCTAGAAATGTCCTGATAGAGGCTTAAGCATCCTTAACTCAAGCCTCAGTTAAGCCTCTATCAGGATGTGACCTTGACCTTGGACCTTGACCCCGACGGCCATCTTGAATCCACCATCTTGGATGACGTCATTTCGTTTTCTCGAACATTCCGGCATTGTGTTATCCGCCATTTTGAATTATGACGTCAACGTTGCAATTTCCGTTACGGCCGCCATCTTTAAATTTATTATCCGATTTTAATGAAAAAAATTTAAAAATTATAAAAAAATTAAATAATATAATTTTTAATAAAATATTTAAAAAAACAAACATTTACGACACGGAGCTCGAAGTCCTCGGTTCAAATCCGACGAGTGCAAAAAAAATAAAAATGGCGACCGATCCTTCCCCCCCGCGGTGGCTGCAGGCATACTGACTCCCACCACTTTTTTTCAAAGCATATATATCGTCAGGTAGTATGACGTCATGTCCGCCATCTTGTCCTCGTCTGCTGGAAGCCATCATCAGTGTATCGTCGGCGAGAGTGCGCTGACGCCATGTTAGTTTAATTCTTATCCGCTAGAGTGCAGTAATCATTTATTATTGCTGTGACACCCGACATCTTGTCATTTGGCCGACATCTTGAAAATCCGTAATTATTTAGCTAGAAATTCGGGAAAAATTCCAAAATTCATTAAATAAATTTGTAATCTATATACTGATTGATTAGGTCGACTAAGGTCCTTGGTACGATCTAGGACGATGCAAAAAAAGGAAATATAACATCAATTTAACATAAAAGTAACAGGTTCGAGGAATTAAACACCACAAGTTCTTTTACAAACATAATATTTATTACATAATGTCTATTCTACTACAGGATCATTTGCGAAAGCCAGCAATCTTATAATCATTTAGTTCCGCAGCGGTGTGAAATGACTAATTCTTAGCTCCAATCGGTTTATACTAGACAGAGTCCAGCCAGAACCTTTACAGACATAGTCCACCTCTTCTTGACAGAGTTTCTGGATACCGTTTTTAACAGTTTGCTTCACATCGTTAGAACTGTAAATTACTGCAGCCGATGTCTTGAATGCACACTTCTTCACTTTGTCATCGAACGGATATGGCTTTCCATATATACAGTCCAACCACAAGTTATATTTCAAAGGTCCGTTTGTTGCTACATCATCAATAAGCTGATTGATTATCTTCTGTCTGATATCGTCAAGAAAATTACAAATGTCTTTCGACTCACCTAACGTATTTAAATAATAGTAGTCCTTCAATGTTCCACGAAATGCAGACTGCGCCAAGTAGAAACCATTATCGTTCACTTGTAATGCGCCGAACACAGTCTTAGGTTTATTTTCCTATTCAGACGTCATACCAATCGGTTGCTGCACATCGGTTTTCTTGCTTGTACGCTCACGAGCCTTCAACCTAAACCGAGGAGTCGAAATTTCTGCAGGTAGTTCAGCAGTAGGCACACGGACTTCACCTTTACAGTTTTTCGCATGTCGTCGCAAATTATAAATTCTAGTAAACCATTCATGACACTCATCACATCGAAACTTCATGCGAGATGGATTCTTCGTGCATTTGCTCCGCTCATGTCTTCGTGCATCATGAGCAAATGCGAACGACGTATCACAGTAGCTGCAAGGATACCGTGGTGATGAAGACGAACCTTTCAGACCCGATCCAGATACTGACGTTGCCGCAGTAGTACTATTTCCAGGCATTCTCTTATGCACATCGATGCATCGTTGTTGCGACGAAACCTTTACTTTCTGCCGCACAGCAGGACCTTTGCATGCCTTCATGTGCGTTTTTATATTATCTTTTCTGGCAAACTGCTTATGACATTTCTTACAAACAAACATTTTACGATATAGGTTCTTGACACATACGCTCCTCTCGTGTCGCCGAGCATTGCTATTGTTTGAGAAAATCTTGTCGCAGTAACAGCACCGATGTTCGTTAGTTGTTGTCGATTCGGCATCCATTGAAGTCTCCATTGATGGCGAACCAGCGTTCGCCGATTTTCCCTGTGCAGCCAGCACTAGCGGCATTAAAGTCTCTTCTGCTGGCGGTACCACGTCTGTTGAAGTCTCCTCCAGTGTTGACATCGACGTTGCCAACGCGATCTGCTCCACCATCGTCGACGCTGACGTCAAGGTTCCCGCAGTCGATGGTACAACCTCCATCGAGTTCGACGTTAAAGTCGGTAAAGATGCCATCGAGTTCGCAAGAACAGGTAATTACGTGATTAATGCACCAGAAGAAACAAACTAGGTGATCCTTACACCGACGACGTCAGTAACAAACTGAGCGACCTGCTGTCTAGGACTCACTTATATACATGCACCGTATGGAATAATACGCTAGTCAAATCGAGAACCATTTACAATAATACTAGAGTCAAAACAACATTAAAAAAAGGCCATCAACGAAAAGGCAGCACATTTGGAAGCACCGACAACGAAAAGGCAGCACATTTGGAAGCACCGACAACGAAAAGGCAGCACATTTGGAAGCACCGCCAACGAAAAGGCAGCACATTTTGGATGCACCATCGAATAAGGAAGCACCGACAACGAAAAGGCAGCACATTTGGAAGCACCGCCAACGAAAAGGCAACACATTTGGAAGCACCGACAACGTAAAGGCAGCACATTTGGAAGCACCGACAACGAAAAGGCAGCACATTTGGAAGCATTGACAACGAAAAGGCAGCACATTTGGAAGCACCGACAACGAAAAGGCAGCACATTTGGAAGCACCGACAACGTAAAGGCAACACATTTGGAAGCACCGACAACGAAAAGGCAGCACATTTGGAAGCACCGACAACGAAAAGGCAGCACATTTGGAAGCACCGCCAAAGAAAAGGCAGCACATTTTGGATGCATCATCGAATAAGGAAGCACATTTGGAAGCTCCATCAACTAAAAAAGGCAAAAAGGAAGCACAAGTTACGAGATCTAAGTCTTAGTGAGAAATCATAATACAAGAAATAAAAACATTACATTCTTATAATTTAAATTATTTATTTTATTGCTTTACATTATACAAATGCAAGTAAAACAAGTCAATATTGTATGTAGCCAGCATTCCTCAGTTCCTTGAGTATGAAGGATATTTCTTTGATGCACGAATAGTTTCCTGCACAAAGCAAACCATGTAGAAGTCTTAGCCGGTCAACCAATATGTTTGGATCTTTCCATGATGTGTAATCATTCTCTTCTACCACCATCTTCCTTGCACCTTTATAATAAATATTATGATCTCTGGTGTCTTCCGTTTTACCACCAACCTCAGGGTAACTTTCATGTTTGAGACGGTGATCATCACAAGCTTGATCAGATTTATTTAATATATCACGTCGTTTCCATCGTTTCGGTCTCAGGACACCACCACGTTCTTCGATCTTGGCAGCTTTAGGTGCTTCATCATAGTCTATGTCTTTGTCAACAGCCTCAGAGTCACTGTAACAATCACCGTAGAAGGAATCGTCTTCACCCAATTTACCGTAATAATTTGATGTTGATGATGTTGAAGTGTCTTCATCGTCTTCATGCTTCCTTTTTAGGAGTCCATAATTTTTACAAAGTATAATAATAGTAAATAAAAAAATGCATAAATTTCTGGCTTGTACAAGAACTCTATCTTTGCTCAACAATGATAAGTTTACAAGCTAGCAGAAACTGTTTATGCATTTTTTTATTTTTTTTATTTTTTTATTAATTTAATTTTATTTTTAAATATTTTTTCTTGTAATTTTATGATATCAAAGAAAACATGTGGTGGTTTTCTCTGTGTGCTTTCAATTAATCTGGTCAATATTATGATGGTTTTCTCCGTGTGCTTCCGATTATTATTGTTAATATTATGGTGGTTTTCTCTGTGTGCTCCTGATTATTCTTGACAATATTTTGATGGTTTTTCCCGTGTTCTTGCAATCATTCCTGTGGTTTCTTCAAGTGTTTCTGACTATTCTGAGAAACCGCTCTCTGCATGGATTTTTTTTGGTCTAATGAGACATGTCATTTTATTTGGAATTACATTTAATTCGATAATTTCTGCTACTATATCAAAACTTGCAATAATTTTATCAGGTGGAATTAACAAATATCATTACTCAGTCAAATTAATATTACGCCATGAGACATCTGTGGAGCACCAACATGCAAGACGAACTTCCTTTTCCTTGGAGTCTAGCGAAGCCATCCTTCTTTTGCGATCGTTAGTGAGCATCCCGCATCCCGCATAAAAGAACTAAATATTATTTACCTGCAAGCAACATGTGGCGACATCTGTTGTTGAAAAGCAGAACTACATGCGTAAAGTATTTTGCATGAGATATATTAATTCTCGCTGATGAAATATTAAAAAATTTCTATTTAAGTATTGAATCTAATTTAAAACACTCAATTGGTATCTGGCATTAGTCTCAGTAACTAATATGAATTCCGATTTGGGATCTGACGCTGTATCGAAAGAACATAGGTGTAAGTTTTGCAGTAAAGAGTTTATCTTGAGAAAGAATAAAAGACAACACGAGAAGAATGACTGTGTTAAAAATCCACTGCGCAATATGATAAGTTGTGTTCGATGTAGCAAGTCGTGTACGCGGAGAGAGAGCCTAAAAAGACATGGCAGAACTTGTAGCGCCAAGCCTGTGTACAAGCTAGAGGACAACGATGAATCTACTAGCCTAAGGAAGAGTGATCTGCATTACGACAATAATTTTCTTGGCTCTTCCGATCTCGACAAAGAACTTAAATTGAAGAAGGTTGATGATTTACGGAAGAATGAAGACAATGGAAGAATCCTTAACGTGAAAAGTGAGAATATATTCCAGCCGAATTCAAGTAGATCTTTCCTACTTTGTAAAAATGATGGACTCCTAAAAAGGAAGCATGAAGACGATGAAGACACTTCAACATCATCAACATCGAATTATTACGGTAAATTGGGTGAAGACGATTCCTTCTACGGTGATTGTTACAGTGACTCTGAGGCTGTTGACAAAGACATAGACTATGATGAAGCACCTAAAGCTGCCAAGATCGAAGAATGTGGCGGTGTCCTGAGACCGAAACGATGGAAACGACGTGATATATTAATTAAATCTGATCAAGCTTGTGATGATCACCCTCTCAAACATGAAAGTTACCCTGAGGTTGGTGGTAAAACGGAAGACACCAGAGATCATAATATTTATTATAAAGGTGCAAGGAAGATGGTGGTAGAAGAGAATGATTACACATCATGGAAAGATCCAAACATATTGGTTGACCGGCTAAGACTTCTACATGGTTTGCTTTGTGCAGGAAACTATTCGTGCATCAAAGAAATATCCTTCATACTCAAGGAACTGAGGAATGCTGGCTACATACAATAATGACTTGTTTTACTTGCATTTGTATAATGTAAAGCAATAAAATAAATAATTTAAATTATAAGAATGTAATGTTTTTATTTCTTGTATTATGATTTCTTACTATGACTTAGATCTCGTAACTTGTGCTTCCTTTTTGCCTTTTTTAGTTGATGGAGCTTCCAAATGTGCTTCCTTATTCGATGATGCATCCAAAATGTGCTGCCTTTTCGTTGTCGGTGCTTCCAAATGTGCTGCCTTTTCGTTGTCGGTGCTTCCAAATGTGTTGCCTTTACGTTGTCGGTGCTTCCAAATGTGCTGCCTTTTCGTTGTCGGTGCTTTCAAATGTGCTGCCTTTACGTTGTCGGTGCTTCCAAATGTGCTGCCTTTACGTTGTCGGTGCTTCCAAATGTGCTGCCTTTTCGTTGGCGGTGCTTCCAAATGTGCTGCCTTTTCGTTGTCGGTGCTTCCTTATTCGATGGTGCATCCAAAATGTGCTGCCTTTTCGTTGGCGGTGCTTCCAAATGTGCTGCCTTTTCGTTGTCGGTGCTTCCAAATGTGCTGCCTTTTCGTTGTCGGTGCTTCCAAATGTGCTGCCTTTTCGTTGTCGGTGCTTCCAAATGTGCTGCCTTTTCGTTGATGGTCCTTCTATTTTTAATGTTGTTTTGACTCTAGTATTATTGTAAATGGTTCTCGATTTGACTAGCGTATTATTCCATACGGTGATGTAGCAACAAACGGACCTTTGAAATATAACTTGTGGTTGGACTGTATATATGGAAAGCCATATCCGTTCGATGACAAAGTGAAGAAGTGTGCATTCAAGACATCGGCTGCAGTAATTTACAGTTCTAACGATGTGAAGCAAACTGTTAAAAACGGTATCCAGAAACTCTGTCAAGAAGAGGTGGACTATGTCTGTAAAGGTTCTGGCTGGACTCTGTCTAGTATAAACCGATTGGAGCTAAGAATTAGTCATTTCACACCGCTGCGGAACTAAATGATTATAAGATTGCTGGCTTTCGCAAATGATCCTGTAGTAGAATAGACATTATGTAATAAATATTATGTTTGTAAAAGAACTTGTGGTGTTTAATTCCTCGAACCTGTTACTATTATGTTAAATTGATGTTATATTTCCTTTTTTTGCATCGTCCTAGATCGTACCAAGGACCTTAGTCGACCTAATCAATCAGTATATAGATTACAAATTTATTTAATGAATTTTGGAATTTTTCCCGAATTTCTAGCTAAATAATTACGGATTTTCAAGATGTCGGCCAAATGACAAGATGTCGGGTGTCACAGCAATAATAAATGATTACTGCACTCTAGCGGATAAGAATTAAACTAACATGGCGTCAGCGCACTCTCGCCGACGATACACTGATGATGGCTTCCAGCAGACGAGGACAAGATGGCGGACATGACGTCATACTACCTGACGATATATATGCTTTGAAAAAAAGTGGTGGGAGTCAGTATGCCTGCAGCCACCGCGGGGGGGAAGGATCGGTCGCCATTTTTATTTTTTTTGCACTCGTCGGATTTGAACCGAGGACTTCGAGCTCCGTGTCGTAAATGTTTGTTTTTTTAAATATTTTATTAAAAATTATATTATTTAATTTTTTTATAATTTTTAAATTTTTTTCATTAAAATCGGATAATAAATTTAAAGATGGCGGCCGTAACGGAAATTGCAACGTTGACGTCATAATTCAAAATGGCGGATAACACAATGCCGGAATGTTCGAGAAAACGAAATGACGTCATCCAAGATGGTGGATTCAAGATGGCCGTCGGGGTCAAGGTCCAAGGTCAAGGTCACATCCTGATAGAGGCTTAACTGAGACTTGAGTTAAGGATGCTTAAGCCTCTATCAGGACATTTCTAGCCGGTGGGATTTTTTAGGAATAAAACGGGAAATTTTTTCTTAAAACGGGAAATTTTGAGTCATTTTGAGTCAATTTTGAGGAATTTTGAGGAATTTTTGCCGCCGTGACGTCACAAATCCAAGATGGCGGAGCCGGCTCTCGGCTCCACAGCCTGAAGCCTGATCTAGTATGCCCATTTACATACTACTGACAGACGTTATCTCAAAAGTAAAATGATTAAACGTTCCAAATCAATGAAGAAATACAGAGCTGAAATTGCCACGACGCAGACCACAGTCTCGCTTCACGGCAATGAGGCTCTACCAAAATGTCAGGATTATAATCATAAACACTGCTAGTATAGTGCCAGATAATTAACTAAAATGTTTTTGATTCGTAAAAGTGCAAAAAAACACATTAATAAATATTTTGCCTCTCATATAGTTATAGACGTAACGTTAATCTGAATCACAATCGAACATGAACGTATTTGACGTAAGTTATATTCACGGAAATCTGATAATTTTGCTGGTTTATCCGATATCAAGGATTTGTAAAATAGGACAAAATGTAACTACTCACTGTAAATGCGTGACCAGTTCAGAACATTGTTTGAAATTAAAAAAAAAAGTAAATAAAATAAACTTGTAGCCCATCGTTCAATCGTAATTACGCCCCATGTTATTTCAACAATACAACATTGTTTGCGGCTATATAGTCAGGCTATAATTTATTTTAGGCTATTAACATTTCTTCAACTTGTTTATGTTTGCCGAAAAAAGCTGGCGCGGTGCCATGGTAATGCGCTCCATTTGCATTCGGATGGACCTAAGGTTTATTTCTTGGTGATAATTTTTCCTCTTAAAGGCCCGTCTACAATAGTCCTAATCTGTGGGTGGTCCGTGTCCTTATCCTAATGTGAAAGACGTCACACTGTCACACGGAAAACTTCCCAGTCTAGAATTGCGAAGTCAGATGCATGGTCCGATGTCCGAATCTACTGATTTCTAAAGTAGTCACCAGAGCGCAGTAAATATAGTGCACCAAATTAATTGTTTTTAGATTGTTTTTTGATATTATTTTCATGCATCGAGAATTAGTACGCAACTAATATTTATATATATTTAACTTACGAAAGTTTTTGGAGTTAAATATTATTTATTGAATTGAAACAAAGCACGTTTTACAAACGGGAACTGGTAATTCAAATATCGAAAGTGTTTTGTTGTTCTATGCTACCAAAGGACGTGCAAAGGTCACAGATTGGGACAAAACGTTCAAGTTGATCAATGTGATTGGACAAGGGAGATTCTGACCATCGCCCACACGACGCATGACGTCAGAGGGTCACGTGGACCAATCAGCGAATAGTTTCCGTCGGACACGGTTTCGGGCATTACAATAGAAGACGAGACTTAAAAAAAACTCAAATTATTCACATGTACCAAAGTCATCGGTAATTTTTGTGTAATAAATAAAAAACCGTGAAGGAATTTGATGTATTAGCGTGGAATGACATAGGCCTTTGTTGTTCCAAGCGCCCTGCGCGATGACGCACTTGGGCGGCCGGACAGAGCCAGCAGATGGAACTAACTTCAGCACAGTGTAGTCCGTCTGGTTTATATATACATATATATATATATATATATATATATATATATATATATATATATATGTATATATATACATATATATATATATATAGGCCCTGTAAATTATTGAAAAGTAAATCACATAATTTTTTTTACAAACCATCAATGCGACTGATATTAACACAAAAATAATGATATCAATAAAATGATTTCAGGTTGCATGTGTGTAAATGATATTTTATCACAAAACAAATAATCATTTTTTAAACATAAAGCTTAGAGTTAATTCGTACTTTTAAAAATTTGTGTAAAAGAACCATAACCTTATATTCATTTTAAAATTATTTGTTTGTAAAGTTACATGATATACCTTTAAAATAAAAGTAATGAATTATACCCACCAGAAAACACTATTAAGTTTCGCAAAGCTTACTTTATTTCTAAATATAACTCTGTCATTACTTATTTATATATCTTTTTGACGAATAATTTCTAAAAGAACACGACTTTAATTTTTATGACATAAGTAGTATGTAAATGTATTTCCTAGATCAGGATGCAGGATGTGGTGGTGGTGTCGGCGTCCGAGATCTGGGTTCTGGGTGTGGATTGGGATTGCCGGTGTCCGCCATCTTGAATTGTGACGTCACGGCGGCCATCTTGGATGAGCATAACGGGACGTAACGTAACGGGACATAACATAACGGGACAAGCAGATCACTGCAGCCATCTTGGATCCGCCATCTGTAAATCGAGCGCCCCACTCATGATGAAATGTTCGTCTCTGTAGCCATATTGATTTTTTTCTGTTCCGCTGCAGGCCGCCATCTTGGATACCGTCGACTTTGTTTCTGTTGTTTGTTCCTAGATACCGCCAGCGTCGCTCTTGATTTTTTTCTGTTCCACTGGAGGCCGCCATCTTGGATACCGTCGATTTTGTTTCTGTTGTTTGTTCCTAGATAGCGCCAGCATCGCTCTTGATTTTTTTTGTTCCGCCGCAGGCCGCCATCTTGGATACCGTCGACTTTGTTTCTGTCGTTTGTTCCTAGAGAGCGCCAGCGTCGCTCTGTCTCATCACATAAGGTCGATGTTCCATTACCTACCATAGTTATTAAGAACCTTATCGACATTTTAAATTTTATTTTTTATGAAAAATATATTGGAAACGCTGTGATTCGAACCATCGCAGCTCTGATCTCTAGGTTGGAAAACATACGCCTTTAACCGCTCAGCCATCGAGACATTTACCAGACCGAAGATTAAATAAGGTATATATAAAAATAACATGCATATTTGGACTTGTAATTTTTTTGAATTTAAAGTAATAATAGCACCACCTGTTCGAGACAGACCCACCATCTTGTCATTTGGCCGCCATCTTGAAAATCCGTAATTTTTATGCTAGAGATGTGGGAAAAAGTTCAAAATTTATTAAATAAATTGACAATAAACATAATGTTTGATTATATCGATGTACGTCCTTGGTTCGATTCCCGGCGAGAGTAAACGGTCGATCCTTCCTCCATGAAAGCTACCTAGACTGATCTACCACCAGCAGTACCAAGGTATATATCATCAACAGGTATGACATCATGTCCGCCATCTTGTCTATATCCGCTGGAGACCACCATCTTGTTTTTCATCTGCTAGAGTGTGCCGATCCCATGTAGTATAATTATCTGGTCACCATACTTTTGTCCTCAACTGTTGACATTGAACATTGACCTTGAAATTTGACCTTGACCTTGAAATTTGACCTTGACCTTGAAAATTTACCCTAACCTTGAAATTTGACCTTGACCTTAGCCTTTGGCCTTGACCTTGAAATTTGACCTTGACCTTGAAATTTGACCTTGACCTTGAAATTTGACCTTGACCTTGAAATTTTACCTTGACCTTGAAATTTCACCTTGACCTTTGTAATTTGACCTTCAACTTGAAATTTGACCTTGACCTTGAAATTTGACCTTGACCTTTAAATTTGACTTTGACCTTGAAATTTTACTTTGTCCTTGTCGACCATCATGGACCCGACATTTAATGTTCAGTACATGCTACCAGGAGTGACCAACTGCTGGAGTACGTCATCTTGTGTGTGTACTCATATTATAGAGTACATTTACATCTGGTTAATTTTATTTTAACCTGCTACAGTGCAGTAATCATTTATTACCGAGGTGCCCCCCACCATCTTGAAATTCGGACGCCATCTTGAAATCATGTAATAATGTAGCTAGAAAAGCGGGAAAAAATTCAAAATTCATCAAAAAAATCACTCATTAACTTACAAATCGAATCGATGGATCCCTGTCCACGGTTCGATTCTTGACCAGAGACAGTTGTAACTAATTATTAAATAAATGTTAGGTTCTGTTTTCCATTACCTTTCGCGGAGTTTATTAATCATTCACTCTACGAAAATCAACTCAAGTCAATATACCGGACCAACGAATTAAATCAGTGCCGATTAGCCTATTATGAAAGTCTAATTTTTCAATAATCTGAATAACATATAAGCCGTTCATGTACAAAGCCACACATATAGATCAATTGCCTTCAGTCCATGAGACCGAGTCATGTCATTATCAGACGTATAGGCTAGTCATTTCAGGACCACATGACCTTCGTAATCCATCGTGACATTTTTATACATTCTAAAGGACCAAGTAACCTCGTAAAATATTTTAGAAACACCAAGAGGTGATAAACTAAAAATTTTCAATCACTACATTTTGTACTACGCGCTATCAACAAAAAAGGAAGCACCAACAACGAAAAGACAGCACCACCAACGAAAAGACAGCACATTTGGAAGCACCGACAACGAAAAGGCAGCACATTTGGAAGCACCATCATCGAAAAGGCAGCACATTTGGAAGCACCGACAACATAAAGGCAGCACATTTGGAAGCACCGACAACGAAAAGGCAGCACATTTGGAAGCACCGACAACGAAAAGGCAGCACATTTGTAAGCACCGACAACGAAAAGGCAGCACATTTGGAAGCACCGACAACGAAAAGGCAGCACATTTGGAAGCACCGACAACGAAAAGGCAGCACATTTGGAAGCACCGACAACGAAAAGGCAGCACATTTGGAAGCACCGACAACGAAAAGGCAGCACATTTGGAAGCACCGACAACGAAAAGGCAGCACATTGGAAGCACCGACAACGAAAAGGCAGCACATTTGGAAGCACCGCCAACGAAAAGGCAGCACATTTTGGATGCATCATCGAATAAGGAAGCACATTTGGAAGCTCCATCAACTAAAAAAGGCAAAAAGGAAGCACAAGTTACGAGATATAAGTCTTAGTAAGAAATCATAATACAAGAAATAAAAACATTACATTCTTATAATTTAAATTATTTATTTTATTGCTTTACATTATACAAATGCAAGTAAAACAAGTCATTATTGTATGTAGCCAACATTCCTCAGTTCCTTGAGTATGAAGGATATTTCTTTGATGCACGAATAGTTTCCTGCACAAAGCGAACAATGTAGTAGTCTTAGCCGGTTAACCAATATGTTTGGATCTTTCCATGATGTGTAATACTTCTCTTCTACCACCATCTTCCTTGCGCCTTTATAATAAATATTATGATCTCTGGTGTCTTTCGTTTTACCACCAACCTCAGGGTAACTTTCATGTTTGAGACGGTGATCATCACAAGCTTGATCAGATATATTTAATATATCACGTCGTTTCCATCGTTTCAGTCTCAGGACACCGCCACATTCTTCGATCTTGGCAGCTTTAGGTGCTTCATCATAGTCTATGTCTTTGTCAACAGCCTCTGAGTCACTGTAACAATCACCGTAGAAGGAATCGTCTTCACCCAATTTACCGTTATAATTCGATGTTGATGATGTTGAAGTGTCTTCATCGTCTTCATGCTTCCTTTTTAGGAGTCCATCATTTTTACAAAGTAGGAAAGATCTACTTGAATTCGGCTGGAATATATTCTCACTTTTCACGTTAAGGATTCTTCCATTGTCTTCATTCTTCCGTAAATCATCAACCTTCTTCAATTTAAGTTCTTTGTCGAGATCGGAAGAGCCAAGAAAATTATTGTCGTAATGCAGATCACTCTTCCTTAGGCTAGTAGATTCATCGTTGTACTCTAGCTTGTACGCAGGCTTGGCGCTACAAGTTCTGCCATGTCTTTTTAGGCTCTCTCTCCGCGTAAACGACTTTTTACATCGAACACAACTTATCATATTGCGCAGTGGATTTTTAACACAGTCATTCTTCTCGTGTTGTCTTTTATTCTTTCTCAAGATAAACTCTTAACTGCAAAACTTACACCTATGTTCTTTCGATACAGCGTCAGATCCCAAATCGGAATTCATATTAGTTACTGAGACTAATGCCAGATACCAATTGAGTGTTTTAAATTAGATTCAATACTTAAATAGAAATTTTTTCATATTTCATCAGCGAGAATTAATATATCTCATTCAAAAGTACTTTATGCATGTAGTTCTGCTTTTCAACAACAGATGTCGCCACATGTTGCTTGCAGGTAAATAATATTTAGTTCTTTTATGCGGGATGCGGGATGCTCACTAACGATCGCAAAAGAAGGATGGCTTCGCTAGACTCCAAGGAAAAGGAAGTTCGTCTTGCATGTTGGTGCTCCACAGATGTCTCATGGCGTAATATTAATTTGACTGAGTAATGATATTTGTTAATTCCACCTGATAAAAATATTGCAAGTTTTGATTTAGTAGCAGAAATTATCGAATTAAATGTAATTCCAAATAAAATGACATGTCTCATTAGACCAAAAAAAATCCATGCAGAGAGCGGTTTCTCAGAATAGTCAGAAACACTTGAAGAAACCACAGGAATGATTGCAAGAACACGGGAAAAACCATCAAAATATTGTCAAGAATAATCAGGAGCGCACTGAGAAAACCACCATAATATTAACAATAATAATCGGAAGCACACGGAGAAAACCATCATAATATTGACCAGATTAATCGGAAGCACACAGAGAAAACAACCACATGTTTTCTTTGATATCATAAAATTACAAGAAAAATTATTTAAAAATAAATATAAATTAATAAAAAATAAAAATAAATAAAAAAATGCATAAATTTCTGGCTTGTACAAGAACTCTATCTTTGCTCAACAATGATAAGTTTACAGGCTAGCAGAAACTGTTTATGCATTTTTTTATTTATTTTTATTTTTTTTTAATTTATTTATATTTTTAAATAATTTTTCTTGTAATTTTATGATATCAAAGAAAACATGTGGTGGTTTTCTCTGTGTGCTTCCCATTAATCTGGTCAATATTATGATGGTTTTCTCCGTGTGCTTCCGATTATTATTGGTAATATTATGGTGGTTTTCTCAGTGTGCTCTTGATTATTCTTGACAATATTTTGATGGTTTTTCCCGTGTTCTTGCAATCATTCCTGTGGTTTCTTCAAGTGTTTCTGACTATTCTGAGAAACCGCTCTCTGCATGGATTTTTTTTGGTCTAATGAGACATGTCATTTTATTTGGAATTACATTTAATTCGATAATTTCTGCTACTAAATCAAAACTTGCAATATTTTTATCAGGTGGAATTAACAAATATCATTTCTCAGTCAAATTAATATTACGCCATGAGACATCTGTGAAGCACCAACATGCAAGACGAACTTCCTTTTCCTTGGAGTCTAGCGAAGCCATCCTTCTTTTGCGATCGTTAGTGAGCATCCCGCATCCCGCATAAAAGAACTAAATATTATTTACCTGCAAGCAACATGTGGCGACATCTGTTGTTGAAAAGCAGAACTACATGCATAAAGTACTTTTGCATGAGATATATTAATTCTCGCTGATGAAATATGAAAAAATTTCTATTTAAGTATTGAATCTAATTTAAAACACTCAATTGGTATCTGGCATTAGTCTCAGTAACTAATATGAATTCCGATTTGGGATCTGACGCTGTATCAAAAGAACATAGGTGTAAGTTTTGCAGTAAAGAGTTTATCTTGAAAAAGAATAAAAGACAACACGAGAAGAATGACTGTGTTAAAAATCCACTGCGCAATATGATAAGTTGTGTTCGATGTAGCAAGTCGTTTACGCGGAGAGAGAGCCTAAAAAGACATGGCAGAACTTGTAGCGCCAAGCCTGTGTACAAGCTAGAGGACAACGATGAATCTACTAGCCTAAGGAAGAGTGATCTGCATTACGACAATAATTTTCTTGGCTCTTCCGATCTCGACAAAGAACTTAAATTGAAGAAGGTTGATGATTTACGGAAGAATGAAGACAATGGAAGAATCCTTAACGTGAAAAGTGAGAATATATTCCAGCCGAATTCAAGTAGATCTTTCCTACTTTGTAAAAATGATGGACTCCTAAAAAGGAAGCATGAAGACGATGAAGACACTTCAACATCATCAACATCGAATTATTACGGTAAATTGGGTGAAGACGATTCCTTCTACGGTGATTGTTACAGTGACTCTGAGGCTGTTGACAAAGACATAGACTATGATGAAGCACCTAAAGCTGCCAAGATCGAAGAATGTGGCGGTGTCCTGAGACCGAAACGATGGAAACGACGTGATATATTAAATAAATTTGATCAAGCTTGTGATGATCACCGTCTCAAACATGAAAGTTACCCTGAGGTTGGTGGTAAAACGGAAGACACCAGAGATCATAATATTTATTATAAAGTCGAAAGGAAGATGGTGGTAGAAGAGAAGTATTACACATCATGGAAAGATCCAAACATATTGGTTAACCGGCTAAGACTACTACATTGTTCGTTTGTGCAGGAAACTATTCGTGCATCAAAGAAATATCCTTCATACTCAAGGAACTGAGGAATGTTGGCTACATACAATAATGACTTGTTTTACTTGCATTTGTATAATGTAAAGCAATAAAATAAATAATTTAAATTATAAGAATGTAATGTTTTTATTTCTTGTATTATGATTTCTTACTAAGACTTATATCTCGTAACTTGTGCTTCCTTTTTGCCTTTTTTAGTTGATGGAGCTTCCAAATGTGCTTCCTTATTCGATGATGCATCCAAAATGTGCTGCCTTTTCGTTGGCGGTGCTTCCAAATGTGCTGCCTTTTCGTTGTCGGTGCTTCCAATGTGCTGCCTTTTCGTTGTCGGTGCTTCCAAATGTGCTGCCTTTTCGTTGTCGGTGCTTCCAAATGTGCTGCCTTTTCGTTGTCGGTGCTTCCAAATGTGCTGCCTTTTCGTTGTCGGTGCTTCCAAATGTGCTGCCTTTTCGTTGTCGGTGCTTCCAAATGTGCTGCCTTTTCGTAGTCGGTGCTTCCAAATGAGCTGCCTTTTCGTAGTCGGTGCTTCCAAATATGCTGCCTTTTCGTTGTCGGTGCTTCCAAATGTGCTGCCTTTTCGTTGTCGGTGCTTCCAAATGTGCTGCCTTTTTGTTGTCGGTGCTTCCAAATGTGCTGCCTTTTCGTTGTCGGTGCTTCCAAATGTGCTGCCTTTTCGATGTCGGTGCTTCCAAATGTGCTGCCTTTTCGTTGTCGGTGCTTTCAAATGTGCTGCCTTTACGTTGTCGGTGCTTCCAAATGTGCTGCCTCTTCGTTGTCGGTGCTTCCAAATGTGCTGCCTTTTCGATGACGGTGCTTCCAAATGTGCTGCCTTTTCGTAGTCGGTGCTTCCAAATGTGCTGCCTTTTCGTTGTCGGTGCTTCCAAATGTGCTGCCTTTTCGTTGTCGGTGCTTCCAAATGTGCTGCCTTTTCGTTGTCGGTGCTTCCAAATGTGCTGCCTTTTCGATGACGGTGCTTCCAAATGTGCTGCCTTTTCGTTGTCGGTGCTTCTAAATGTGCTGCCTTTTCGTAGTCTGTGCTTCCAAATGTGCTGCCTTTTCGTTGTCGGTGCTTCCAAATGTACTGCCTTTTCGTTGTCGGTGCTTCCAAATGTGCTGCCTTTTCGTTGTCGGTGCTTCCAAATGTGCTGCCTTTTCGATGACGGTGCTTCCAAATGTGCTGCCTTTTCGTAGTCGGTGCTTCCAAATGTGCTGCCTTTTCGTTGTCGGTGCTTCCAAATGTGCTGCCTTTTCGTTGTCGGTGCTTCCAAATGTGCTGCCTTTTCGTTGTCGGTGCTTCCAAATGTGCTGCCTTTTCGTTGTCGGTGCTTCCAAATGTGCTGCCTTTTTGTTGTCGGTGCTTCCAAATGTGCTGCCTTTTCGTTGTCGGTGCTTCCAAATGTGCTGCCTTTTCGTTGTCGGTGCTTCAAATGTGCTGCCTTTTCGTTGTCGGTGCTTCCAAATGTGCTGCCTTTTCGTTGTCGGTGCTTTCAAATGTGCTGCCTTTACGTTGTCTGTGCTTCCAAATGTGCTGCCTTTTCGATGACGGTGCTTCCAAATGTGCTGCCTTTTCGTTGTCGGTGCTTCCAAATGTGCTGTCTTTTCGTTGGTGGTGCTGTCTTTTCGTTGTTGGTGCTTCCTTTTTTGTTGATTGCGCGTAGTACAAAATGTAGTGATTGAATATTTACTAGTTTATCACCTCTTGGTGTTACTAAAATATTTTACGAGGTTACTTGGTCCTTTAGAATGTATAAAAATGTCACGATGGATTACGAAGGTCATGTGGTCCTGAAATGACTAGCTTATACGTCTGATAATGACATGACTCGGTCTCATGGACTGAAGGCAATTGATCTATATGTGTGGCTTTGTACATGTACGGCTTATATGTTATTCAGATTATTGAAAAATTAGACTTTCATAATAGGCTAATCGGCACTGATTTAATTCGTTGGTCCGGTATATTGACTTGAGTTGATTTTCGTAGAGTGAATGATTAATAAACTCCGCGAAAGGTAATGGAAAACAGAACCTAACATTTATTTAGTAATTAGTTACAACTGTCTCTGGTCAAGAATCGAACCGTGGACAGGGATCCATCGATTCGATTTGTAAGTTAATGAGTGTTTTTTTTGATGAATTTTGTATTTTTTCCCGCTTTTCTAGCTACATTATTACATGATTTCAAGATGGCGTCCGAATTTCAAGATGGTGGGGGGCACCTCGGTAATAAATGATTACTGCACTGTAGCAGGTTAAAATAAAATTAACCAGATGTAAATGTACTCTATAATATGAGTACACACACAAGATGACGTACTCCAGCAGTTGGTCGCTCCTGGTAGCATGTACTGAACATTAAATGTCGGGTCCATGATGGTCGACAAGGACAAAGTAAAATTTCAAGGTCAAAGTCAAATTTAAAGGTCAAGGTCAAATTTAAAGGTCAAGGTCAAATTTCAAGGTCAAGGTCAAATTTCAAGTTCAAGGTCAAATTTCAAGGTCAAGGTAAAATTTCAAGGTCAAGGTCAAATTTCAAGGTCAAATTTCAAGGTCAAGGTCAAATTTCAAGGTCAAGGTCAAATTTCAAGGCCAAGGGCAAATTTCAAGGTCAAGGTCAAATTTCAAGGTCAAGGTCAAATTTCAAGGTCAAGGCCAAAGGCTAAGGTCAAGGTCAAATTTCAAGGTAAGGTTCAATTTTCAAGGTCAAGGTCAAATTTCAAGGTCAAGGTCAAATTTCAAGGTTAATGTTCAATGTCAACAGTTGAGGACAAAAGTATGGTGACCAGATAATTATACTACATGGGATCGGCACACTCTAGCAGATGAAAAACAAGATGGTGGTCTCCAGCGGATATAGACAAGATGGCGGACATGATGTCATACCTGTTGATGATATATACCTTGGTACTGCTGGTGGTAGATCAGTCTAGGTAGCTTTCATGGAGGAAGGATCGACCGTTTACTCTCGCCGGGAATCGAACCAAGGACGTACATCGATATAATCAAACATTATGTTTATTGTCAATTTATTTAATAAATTTTGAACTTTTTCCCACATCTCTAGCATAAAAATTACGGATTTTCAAGATGGCGGCCAAATGACAAGATGGTGGGTCTGTCTCGAACAGGTGGTGCTATTATTACTTTAAATTCAAAAAAATTACAAGTCCAAATATGCATGTTATTTTTATATATACCTTATTTAATCTTCGGTCTGGTAAATGTCTCGATGGCTGAGCGGTTAAAGGCGTATGTTTTCCAACCTAGAGATCAGAGCTGCGATGGTTCGAATCACAGCGTTTCCAATATATTTTTCATAAAAAATAAAATTTAAAATGTCGATAAGGTTCTTAATAACTATGGTAGGTAATGGAACATCGACCTTATGTGATGAGACAGAGCGACGCTGGCGCTCTCTAGGAACAAACGACAGAAACAAAGTCGACGGTATCCAAGATGGCGGCCTGCGGCGGAACAAAAAAATCAAGAGCGATGCTGGCGCTATCTAGGAACAAACAACAGAAACAAAATCGACGGTATCCAAGATGGCGGCCTCCAGTGGAACAGAAAAAAATCAAGAGCGACGCTGGCGGTATCTAGGAACAAACAACAGAAACAAAGTCGACGGTATCCAAGATGGCGGCCTGCAGCGGAACAGAAAAAAATCAATATGGCTACAGAGACGAACATTTCATCATGAGTGGGGCGCTCGATTTACAGATGGCGGATCTAAGATGGCTGCAGTGATCTGCTTGTCCCGTTATGTTATGTCCCGTTACGTTACGTCCCGTTATGCTCATCCAAGATGGCCGCCGTGACGTCACAATTCAAGATGGCGGACACCGGCAATCCCAATCCACACCCAGAACCCAGATCTCGGACGCCGACACCACCACCACATCCTGCATCCTGATCTAGGAAATACATTTACATACTACTGACATACACAGAAAAATGTAAGAGATTTAATTTTACAATTCTAAACAAGACGATTTGGTTAGAAGCATTGCTGTAGAACAAATTGTTCTTAGGTTCCGATCCGTCAATTCATTGATTTTCATATTATTATTTAATGAAATAAGTAGATATATAGGTACACTCATATAATAAAAAAAATAATTTTTTTAGTAACTTTCTTCATTTTTATAATATAGACTTTAATTTTACAAAGAATAACTTTGTATTTCTTACGAAACTTTGTTTTGTAATTCTACAAACAATTTGCAAACTAATTATTTTGGGGTGTTGTTAAAAGCGGTTCTCTCGTTCTGTTGCCATGTTTCAAGGTAGGTATATGCACAGTTGCTAATCGCCACGTGACTTGACCACCTACGTTTGTTAATCAAAGTGGCATTGAAAGTTTTGAAATTAATATTTTCGAGACACAATGTTAATTGAACTTAACACATAATTTCGGAAATAAAACGATGACACAAGTTATCAATAGTTCTTCTTTAAAATTTTCAATAGCTAGTAGGCTTACTGACCACAACGCTGAACCTTTAACTCACCACAATTAAAGATTCTGTGTTGTGTTTAGGTCAGGATTACGTGTTATGACATTTGGAATTCGGCAGAAAAAAAATGGTTTAGTAATTTTTGGTGCGTATATGTGTCATATCTGCAACGAGAATGTTCGGCGTCATGGTATTTTGGCGTTGTGGTGTGGTACCTCTGAAATCTAATATTGTACTAATAAAAAATAAAAAATAAATATTTATTTACATCTTATTTCGTAATGGCATCGAAAATGTAGTAAAATTGGATTAAATACAAATCACTCATCCTCCAAGTATTACCCGTTGTAGGTAACAAAAATTTAAGAAATAAACCATGTAACTATTTATTCTCTTTTATTGTATAAGGTTCCTTACTTTGTGTATAAATAAAAAAAAAAAATTTTTCTATAGGTCACCAGACACCTGTATTTTCCGCATTTTGTTCCATGAGTAAAGTGACATGAGTTAGTCTGGGATTAAATAATCTGGTCGGTATCGTATATATCACGTACGTCTTCCACCCCTATACAGTACATGTAAGGTATATATTTTCTCTTATGTATGGTCTGTGAAAAGTAATAATAACATAAAATATATTATTTAAATTTAATTTTCAGTAATGCAGATGAATTGGTTCTTACACCAGTTTCTCCCACTACCAGTGCTATTCAGACTACAGATGAAGACGACGATGACAATTAATAATGGGAATGTGGTGGATTTGAGATAAACTAACTGGATAATCTACCTCTCACCGTTGAATATCATCCATATCCGTTGCAACTCAGCGAAGTGCTCCCTGGACGACGCATTGTGAATCCATCATTTTTGCTCCCGCAGGTGGAGTCCATATCGAAACGCCTTACAGTAGTTACAACAGGTCGAATGAAAATACAGAATGAGATTCGTACAGGGCTTTTCTATGTGGGCGTATGAATGTGAAAAAGGTGGCGCTGAAGAAAATGTCACAACAGATGAAAAAATTGTACTCAATTGTGAAATTAACACTGCGTTAGTATGGGTAGCTGTGGCCACTGGAATAGGTCACTCACAAGTAGAGAAGCTTATGGTAGTTCTGAATGTACCCATAATGACGTCAAAAGTGTTTATAAAAGAAGAGAAGAGAATTTAAATGGCAAAATAAAATTATATTTTATAATAATTTATGGTGAGGATATGTGAATATTTTGTTTATGTGTGTGTATATATAATCTGTGTTTCCGTGAATCCTATAATATATTCTCTCAGTTGCAACATGCCATTAATTATTGTTCTCATAAATCAACCACAGAACAGTAGTAATAAGAACAAACAAACGACTTAAAATCCGTAACATGAATACTTGACAAATATATCAGTATGCCTAATATGTATACGCTTATCAGTTGTTCGAACATAAACTTGAAGATTTGATGAAACGAAAATACATACTCTTTTAAGGAAGTTTACTTACTAATCAACTAGAGACCTGTCAACTTTGTAGATTAATGACATAGGTGTTTGGTGGCCGTAATCGCTACAGCGTCATGTCCACGTTGCGGGGTGCCGTGGTACGTGAGTTTGATCCCAGCCCATGGCATGGCTCAAGTATAATATGAACATCCAGTAGAGACGCATGCAGATCAGAACCTACAGCAATTAAGAGGTCCTATCGCTTTTAGCCTTTCTGTGAAAAACTGTGCGATGTCAACCTCTCCCTCTCGCTCCCCCTCATCTAAGGCAGCTACGCTTCTAAGAATTTTATAATTTTCGTATTTGGTCAGTTGATAATTTAAAACCACATACAGGATTATGAACTTATATTAAAATCAGGAAAATAATTTAAAGTACAATGTTAAAGTGACTGAAACCGGGAATTTTAACAGGACCGTTAAAATAACATAGATTTTCCCTTTAAAACTAAGTATATTTTTGGGCAAACTGTAACAAAAATTAGATAACCTATATATTTTAACTGAAATCCGCTGCAGTGGCATCGATTTACAGCACACTCAAATGACATGTAATGTTTCTTGTAAACATGTATAAAAAATAATCACTTCGACATATGAGGCGCTCCGAATACAAGTGGTTTAAGTCCAAAAAAAATAACAAATCTCTATTTTTGTTGAATATGTGTTCTAGGGAGCTATTTTTTCAGAGGACTTATGAAACAATTCTATATTTGATTAACTGTGCCTCTAGATGACAATACTTTACACAAAATGTGAGCAGAATTTATTTTGTTCATAATACTTTTTGACCAATTTACATCAATATAGTTTTTATGGACTTATATCACTTGTATTCTCAGAGCCTCATATATGAATCCCGGAAAATATTAATCACGAAGCTATTTACAAAACATATATACAGTGTTGTGTACTTAAGACATTTTGAGTGGTAGTATTCGCTGGTTCAATGACCGGTCGTCTATGCTCCACACGAATATGTAAGTATACTGAAGTTTCGGCCAGTTTCCATTTACTGCTTCGGCGTTTTCCATTTTCACACAATCATATAGTTTATCTCAGCTATCCCGTGCAAAATGTGTTATTAGCTTAGAGGTGTTCAGAGTCTGTCTAGATTACAGCGAAAAAATAACAAAAGTAACTAAAATGTAGGCGTGTTCAAAAGTAGCTTGTCCTGAAATGAACTCGCAAAAATATTTTTACTCCTAATTCATTACAAAATTATGCTTTCCATAGGAGTTACACACAATGTTGGTTGTTGTGAAACAGTTGTATACTGTTTCGTGCGTAAAATTTTTCAACCGAAATTACTTTGTATAATTTGAATTTAATTAAATGTATTTCTACATATAATATGTACTACTCAATACATAGTGAATTACAGAATGCCACATTTATAAAAATCCTTGATTATCTGTGAACGTTTGATCAATTTACTGCAGATAATTAAAAAAAAATTTCATCATAGGACTTACTATTATATGAAAAATTACAGTCAGTGATAGTTTTTATTTTGAAATATTAGAAATGATTATGACCGTGAATCAGTGTGTCTTCTTGATTATTCAATCGAATAGTAATTTTTGAATTGTTCCTGTGTTCATAAAATGTTATCTAAAAGGATGTATGTACATAAATGTGTGTACACGTACTCGTATAAGTTCAGGCGCACTTCATTACATTTACCAATTTGGTATTATCAAGAATTCTATGATAATCACGTGTTTTAATAATTTTATACATTCCATAAAAAAGGGTGTTTTACTATTCAATTATAAGGCATTTTTGCCTCATTATACTATGTAAATAAATTTGTTTGTTTCCATGAATTCTTGCATTGTAACCATGATTTTTTTGTTGATTAATTTTACAGGCACACAGCCATAAACCTCGAATGGGATATGACTCTAAAACACTGAATTGTCTACTAATTAACTATTTTATTACTTTTAGCATGCCTTATGAATTCAGAAGCGAAAGATAACCTGAGCTATATTTTAATATAATTATAAATGGTGCCATAGAACTATTTGATGTTTGATATATTGTATTACTTGTTATGGGATGCAGTGAATAATTAAATAATTTATGAAAATATTTAATTATTTAATTTAGTTGCGAACCAATTTGTCAAGTCGCAAGTTCATTTATCCATGTATCTTTAGAATCTGAATACTTCATACAATTTGAAAGTGTTTCTATCATTTCAGATGAACATTACTTTCTGCCTTGTTGACTATAGCTTGATAGTTAATGCACGGTAACCTCATTTATAAAATTAGTTTCACCTGGTCGTCTGACCGTTAAAAAATTTGCAAAACTTATATATGATAATATAATTTTAAAAAACAATTCAACATTATCTGCTTTCTAATGTTTAAAAAATATATATTCATGAATTTTTATTTCCAAACTTATTTTTTTCAATGCTAGAAGTACTGAGCAAATCAATCATATGTGTACAATGTTTAATATGATTTTTTTTGTACATACAATGATTCGGAAAAACTGCAGAAGGTTAATTTTAGTACAAAACTTATTTCACGAAGCGATTTAAAAACTTGCATAAAAACATATTTAAAAATATATATACCGTGCCATGTTTCACCCTTCGGTCAGTTACGAAAACATGGCATTTTTCATTTCTGATCATTCGTTTATTCATAATGAAAATGGCGGTTCTTTACATAACCATTAAATAACAATATATAGTAGTCAACAATTATATGGGGGACTATTTGCATACATTACATTTACATTCCATTTTTAGACACCAACCGAAGCTTAGAGGTAGGTATAAATGACACACAACAAGCAAGTGGTGGTGAACCACATTAAAATATAAATAAGAGGATAGGATAAATCACATAAAGATCAAGTTTTTATAGATTACTTATGGCGTATGTGAAAGCGCATTTTAACATCTGGGGCTATCGACAAAATTACAGCTTATTTTAATAAGCCTCTGAGGCTAGCATGTTTCAGGAAATTTATTTTTTGAATTTTTACACGACAGATTTTAAACAAATGCAAGATATTGTCTTTTTAAAGATATTATTTTACCCTCTTTACGCTCTAAGTAACCTATCCACTATTAAATCTGCCCTTTACCCTAAAATTATATTATTCAGTATTCACTTATTCCCAGTAGTCAAATCTAAGAATAAGCGTTCCTCTTTTGAGGCACCTCAAAGAATAAGCATCACTTGCTCTTACAACAACTACGCATTACAAACTGCAAATGCAGTGAGGCGTCATAACTTTTGATTTTGCTATTAGTATTGGGTGTTTTAACAATGGATATGGCCCTCAGTATTGGTAACATACATGTGCAGATTGGACAAAACTTTAGGAAACAACTGTAAAAGTATTTGAAACTTTTTCCTTGCAAATTAGGAAAATAGTAGTAGGCCTACACATGTAGAAAATCCATAACTATAAGTTTGGGTTCAATCACGCAATGTAACAGGAGTTATTTTTTAACGTCAACATATGTGCGTTGAGTCTTATTCTGTGTATTTTGGCGTGGTTAGATAGAAATAAATTTAGAATTGTGTGTTATGGCTTAGCTGAACATTTTAAATCCCTGCTTACTATCTTCTTTATCTTGTTTTGCATCACTCTGCTCAACGGCGAAACTTACGTACTTGATGTACTGACTCGTGTCCAAAAACTATTGCGAATAAATGTGGAAATATTTCAAACTTCAACAAAACATAAACCAATTACAGGAGCAAGCAATTTAAATATTATCCTTTTTATAAGACGTTAATGCACTTAACTGTACTTCTCCGCTCTCATTGCGAACTTGACTGGATATTTACTAAATAAATTTACATTATCTGGATTTATTAGCAGGTTTTTTTTAAAGGGTGGATAATGTAAATCGATGGTCTACCATCACAAAAAAATTACTTACCTGTAACTATTTTTCTTAAAATTTATTTTGAACCAATAATTTTAGCATATGCACATGATTTATCGGTAGGCCTGTGTATTAATCAAATCATATAAGCACTTTCAGCTGTAGAATTATGTACAGAAAACTCTAAAATAAATTTTATTTTAAAAAATTCTGCTATATGCCTTTATTCTAACTTAATCCCTTTTCAAGAGCCATGTCACCAAAGAAACATTTTAAAAACGTATTTCATTGCCAAACTAATTGCGTGGTTAAAGTATTTTGTTAGATAACATTAATTCATTATCTTTAAAAATTCTTTGAATCGTTGGCCAATAAAATATCTCACCGAAGGCCTTTTAGTAAATTAACGAATCTTGGCGATTTGCTCTTAATTTGCATTCTTTAAATGTTGCTGCTTTTCTAAATGATTACATTTAATTTTAATAAAGAGTAAAACCATTTTTTTATTGCTTAGGTACATGTTTATTACTCTTCTACGAGCTGTTGCGCTTCACACTGTACGCCACTGGCTTGTCCAGCAGCAAAAGAGGAAACTCAGGCAGCTGAAGTCTTCAAACGGAAAGGCAGGGATGAGTGACCGCGCTTCCAAGAATGTCCCTACCTGCTAGGTTTACGTTTGGCAATATGGCATCCCGCCCCCTTCCTGTTACGGGACTCCGGAGATTATTGTACACTGGAATGCCCAAGCCTCATAGAAAAAAAAGGTCCCACGCAGAACAGAGACGGAGATAAGACCAATCCTTGCTACCTGAACAATACCACTAGCGCAGACACGCGGAATTCTCCAACAGTGGAGCTGCTCGGGTGCCTTTAAGGGGCCTCCCTAGTAGCATCAGAAGTTAGCGGAACACTATGTTTTTAAAATAATGATGGGACTTTATTAATCGACACTACGAATCTGAAAATTTTTCACCCACGAGAAGATAATACACGAATTGTCTGTATAATTTTACATTTTTGTTTTTTTCTATCAAAATATGAAATAAAAAATCACCAACTTGTCCAACTTTGGGGCCATTTTATACTGCTTAGGAGAATGACAGAAAAAAAGTACAAGTCTAGAAAAAAAGATAATTTTTTTCTGAAGAAATTCATGTATTTAAAACATATAGTCATCGCTTTGAATTCCGAGATATCTTTTCCACAATTTCCGCAAATCCTGAAAGTTTTCCACCGTCTCGTGCTGCCGCTCGGCGAAGCCAGCTCGCAGGCCACACAGCTCAGGTAGCGGGTGGAGGAACACGTGGCCGGAGGGGAGGCAGGCTACCTGTGTGTGCGTGCGTGCGTGAGAGGGAGACAACCCACAACCGGCACCGGTAAAAGATAATCCCGTGACCGAAAGAAATTCTCAGAATTGCTTTTAATGTGCCTCGCCACAGTACCATGTGCTCGACTTACTCTGTGACTATATTCGTGTATCTCTAAAACATTGCTTTTGTTTAAACTACAAATATCCTAAAGCTTACCATACTAGATCATGTATTACGAAATAAAGTATTGAAACTAATCAATCAACACATTGAAAGTTGTCCTACAAACTATTTATTGGTGGCTTTACAGTCTCGCTAGCTAATTCGACAAAATTTATATTTAATTTTTAACATGAAAATACACTTCATTGTTTTTCCTTTTATTTTTAATAAAAATTCAATAAACAATTATTATACCACCCAATATTTTTTTAAATTATTTTAGTTTTCCAAAATAATTTTACACATCTTACAATGCCGGGGAAAAATTTTATACTGGTATTAACCAAATTAATTATTTACAAAAGTTTTGATAATTAAAAATGTAGGTTTTATATAAAATGTATTTTAAATTAAAAGAAAAATCGTATTTTGAAAACTAAATGTCATTTTGCTATGCTTTATGGTTAGATAGATATCTGATTGCCTGCACTGTTTTAAAAATGTTCATGGGATGATATATAAAAAAATAAAAACTAGGGAAGTTCTATATTAAATAAGCTAGTCAGAATTATGTAAATGTTCCTCCTGGCGCAGGAATCACGAGGAGGATTGAAGATGAGGTCAGTGACCGATCGCTCACATATGTAGTTATGGATGGTACGTTATTAATTACAAAATTCAAAAACCATTTTGAAGTTAAAAAGTATAATTAGTGGCAATGTTTAATAAAGATGACGTAAATTTTCAGATAAACTTATTTCTACAGCTCAATTAATTAATAAGGGCAGGAAATAAATTTTTTACAGCAATTATACAAAATTATTAAAAAAATTTAAACCACAATTAATTTATCCAAAAACCAAAATTAAGTAAATATTGCCCACACATTACAACATCCACGAAAGAACCTTGCAAATTATTTTTGTTATATGCATTATTTTGCATTCAAGTTCTTTATTTTTTTATACTTCACCTACTTATAATTGTTACATATTTGGCACATGGTCCGTCACGCCCAATTAAAGGGCCTGAATAAGTAGAACGCGTTTCTGATCAAATTGCACGCCTGTTACTTTACCTGCAACCCGGAGCGGTGTGAAATAAATTATTGTACATTCGTGACGTTGGCAATCAACTTAAATATTTATGAGTTAAAACCAAACATAACTATAACGGATAATCAAAGAAATTTTGAAATTTTGAAAGCTTGTTATGTTTTTATATAGTACACAAAGCAGTTAAACCATAAATTATTTGTTGTTGAAAAAAAATAATCCTTAACCTTTCATGCTTTTTTCATTTATTTTTATTACCAGATATTTCCGTTTAAGTAATACTTATATATATAACAATATAGCAAACTAGAAAAAAATTAAGGTAGCCTTATTCCAAATATAGACGTTAGTTAACTAAGAATATAAATTCGCTTTACAACCACAGCTTGTACACAAGTAAAAAAAACATGGTTTTACTTACAGGCCGTATTGAACGTAGGGTAGGTTTATGACAAATACAACAGCAATAAACATATGGCTGAGTCTGCTTTCATGTACACTTTTTTTTTAAGTTATCACTTTTAAAGCGGGTAAAGGGTACCTATCAAGTAGCTTAGCATTACCCAAAGTGAATGTCGTGCTCCAGAAAATGTTCGAACTATGTAATATTTGTATCACTGTTGCGTTACAGACCTGCAACTTTTTTCAGTGCGCGATGTCACTCTCATGTAAAAATATGCCGTGTTTAGCGCAAACGTGTTCGAATGAATCCACATGGAGCTGCCAAAGAATACCTATCGATGTCGGCAACATACATAAGTATACAAACCAACGTTTAGAAGTGTATTCATACGTAAGTATAAAACTGGCGGCGGGCCATGATGCAGTTGGTTCTTCGCGTACAGTCCACTGACGGGATTAGAAGCGTCAAAGATCTTATATGGCTATTCTGTAAACTTGTATGTCATTTCACTGCCTGCTTTAGACAAACAACATCCATTACTTTTAGCTTTGGCTTGAAAAGAATTACTCCGGCCTGCTTTCTTATATTACTTATTTCAGCTCCTCGTGCGACCAGTGTGTATACCTAATTTGTCCGCGGCCTTATCTTTGGGTGAAAGTTATTTGTAAGGGAAGTTGTATCGGTAATGTTCATGTATTACATAACAATTCGACTTAGATACGCACATGTGTTTTTAAAATATATGTTTAATAACTTGCAATACAAAGTATGTGTTGAATTTCATGTATTGAATTTTTTTTTACATTATGTACGAACATAATAATCACAATATTTCATGAGAAATTTTTAAAACATTTTACAAAGTAATCTCTAATTTCTTTCACACCTCATGGTTAACCTTACTATTTTATTTCATGTTTCAGTTGATTTAAACTGTTTGGAATCATAATATGACGGACAATGAAGAATATTAGTTTCAGTAAATTTTATGAGATGATTTACTTATTACATTAAATATACCTCAATTTTTACCTCAAAGGAAAATAGTTGCATATAATTAAATGATAAATATTTGTTTCCCATTAATATAGTTTATGAACATAACTTATTGTTATAATACCTACATTAGTTAAATTGTGTTTTTGTAATGCTCTCCTATTTCAGTAAAATTTTGGGCAAATTGAATAGCATATAGTCGATCTTTAACATAAGCTTTTGGAATACATAAATATAATAAATTATGTTCTCGTGATTTTAACAATTAAATATTTCTTCGCATGAAAAAATTAATTAACTAAAAATATTTCAGTAATTTATACTTAAGGACTAAAAAAAATTATTTTTATAATATAATAATATTGTATGTATGTATACTTTTCTGAAAAAAGTAGATTCAAGAAAACAAATTTTCTTTTTTTTTAATTTTGTTCTTGAACTTACTTGACAAGCGATATTGAACTTCAACTTTATACTTTCGGTATAGTACTTTTCGATTTATTTTCTCCAAATGGGAATTAAAAGTAAAGAATAAATAACATTTTCCTCTATAATTATTGCAGCCGTATAGTGAAAAGTTTAACTTTCCTTTATTTGCATGACGCGGAGCTCCTAACTACACAAAATTTTTGTTATTTATTTTGAACGTTGTATTTATGTTTCCTTACAAACTTAAATGAACCTCTTAACATTTAATTTCATCAAAAGTTATACAATATAAGTATCAAGTTAAAATATTTTTAAGTGTAGTTGTGGCTATTTTGTTGTTGAAAATGACACTCTTAAGTTTGAATGAAAGTGAGATATGATAAAATTATATTTGTAGTTAAAAACAGATAATTCATTTCAAATTCAATCTTTTGTTACATGCATATTTCCAAATAAATTTGACAATATATTAAATTCTATGCATTTGAATCTATTCGTATATTCTGCAGCATTAATTCCTATAAGCAAATACTTATTACGTACAATGTACTTTTAGTCCTGTCGTATAGTTATGCAAAAAATTGTATCAAAAGTATTGTTTCTTCTATGCGGTTATGGTTTAAAAACAAAAAAAGTAATTTAATTTATTTTTAAATTCGGTTGTCAGTAAGAACACGCATTTAGTGTAATACGACATATATTATTCTGTTTATTAAAACATTACTATCGATAACTCCATTTTAGATTTATCTGTCTGTGTTATATTTCAAATTGATTCTTTTTCTTCGGCTTATGACAGCAGCAAATTTTGTTTTATCGCATATGTAATGTTTTTATGTTTTGTATATTATAATTAATGAGTTAGTATTGTTGGCGGGTGAGGCTTTTTCACAAATGGACGCGTTCTTGGCGGCTAGCAGGTAGGACGCGTGTATTACGCAGGCTGGATAGGGAAGTACGACTGCGGGCGAGCTCCATGATAGAAGCAACGGGAGTAGTATCACTCGGCTATTTGTATAGGTTGGGATAGCTGTGCGAATGGTAGAACAGACCACGGGACTATGGTGAGGAAAAAGGTCCCAAGCTCGACATCCCGACGATGAGACCGTTTACGAACTGTCGATGGATCATCAGGAAAGTTAACAACTTCTTCAGAAACTTGAGTCCCTCTTTCAAAATTCAGTTTAATACCTGGAGATGACTATATTCGGTGTTCTACCAAGCGAAGCATACTCTTAATTCATTACTAGTTGATGTTTAATATTTTGACGCAAAATAAAATTGTGAATCAGCTTACTTTGCTCATGCCAGGTTTTACAAGTTTTGTCAAAGTTAATTAAATGAATAAAAATTGTGTCCCTTTGTTACTGGCTACCCGCAAGAAATTATCATGGTGAATAATAATAATTTTAAGTCGACATGTAATATTTTGATTTTTATGGGATTGTGTTTTGGTAATGGTGTGTGTAACTGTCTTGTGTATTTTATTACATTCACTTCACGTAACGAATTGTCTGAACGTAATGTTATTGTTTGTTTGTTTTAATATTTCGTTTTATTGAACAAAGATACATAGTTTGCCACTTCTAGCGACTACAGAAATGACAATACAATTAGTTTACAGTGTTCCAAACATTTTAGTTTCCTCTACTGTACATGGGGGGAATATTTTTTATGTTATGTTTACTGAAACCATTTTACGCGCTAAGTGAGATGTTGCGATTGAGTAGAAGGGAAAATATGTCATAAAACCCTGCGTAATGTTATGAATTCCATTCATTCGTTTACTCTGTGATCCGGAGGGTCTAATGTTAAGACTGAATACATGTGCACTTCCTCTATGTAGAGTGGCTTCATTGAGATGAAAGCAAAGCTCACGTTGATGAAATACTTATTAATTAAAAAATTAAAATGTTGTTTTATGCTTCAATTTCTGTTAGTGTCGTACACAGATTAAAAATGTAATGCAGAGTTCCTCAGTTTTATGTATATTGAAATTTGCTCATGTGTAGAGTAGTTATTAAAAGCATAAAAAACATATATGACGAATTGTTGTGTATTATTTCCATTAGGCGTGACCATGAAAATAGATAAGATTTTATCATTATGTGAAATCTACATTTTAAATGTTGGCGTTTAAATATTTATGAAAGCGTGTGATCTTAAAGCACTATTTATCTATTAAGGAAGTAGGTAGTTTCTTTGATTTTAGAAGGGTTTTTTAAACGAACAACTAAATTAATTCAAAAATTTGAACTACTGCAAGCAAAAAATACTTTATTCCATTTTTATTTTAAAATTAGCCATTGTATTCTACCTTGCTTACACTCTATTATCGAAAAATATATTTTTTTGACAGAGATGAATACCGTAAATTAATACACAAAACATACATGTTTTCGTATGATACAATAATAGCTAGTGACAGTGACGAAACCAAAATTATTTTGATAGTTTGTATAGAAAATCCCCAACAGTAGTGGTGGTATATTTAGGGATTTATTTGTAGATGGGTAAGTACTATTCCACAATAAAAAGGAGTTATCGTCAATTATCAAAGCAGCCATATTTCGTATCTTCTTTGACAGCCTAAATACAGCACCAAATGACGTACTTGGCTAAAAATTAATTCCAGCTGCATGCGTAGATTCCGGGAGGAGGGGAGAATCTCAGGGTGGCCCGAACCTCCCTGAAATAAAAAAGTCCGTCTGAGGGGGCCCCGCTTGCATTTGCAAAATCTTCACGTTATCCCGTGGGCCTCATGGGAATCCTACAAATTTTCGCCCGTGATTCCAGCTATACATTTCACTGACACCTTGAGCACAACAGTCAGTGGACACTGAGTTCTTCCATACCACCCGCACTTGTCTTCGATAAAATCTGAACTCAGGTGGATTCAGCGTGACTGACTAAGCCTGCAGTCTGAATCCACCTGTAGGCCGCTGTTGCAACAGCTAAGAAATTAACACTGCTCGTAGTGAACAGTCTGTATGTAACTCGAAACGTGATTCCAGTTCATTCGTGTATACTTATTCATCATATTATGCAACGTTAAAGTCATTAAAAAAATATGCAAAAATAAAATAAAATGCTAAACGTGTAATAAGAGCCAGAAAATAATAATATGCAGTAATATTTAGTGTAACTAAATACGACGTGAACCCTAGAATACAAAGTTGACGATGTGTCGTTGGTGGGAACACTTGTTTGTTCCTGACATTTTTTTTCTTTACAGAATTTAAAAGTAAGTTTGACATGCACTTTTTATTCAGGAAGTAAGTTAAAAATTTATTTGTCGTTATTGCGATTTAAAAAGTTGATTTGTGTCTAAGATTAAAAATAATTAATATTATTTTCATCATTTTATTCCCAGTTTTATTACTCAATTATTAGTAGGACGTGATTTCTCGTCGCGGTGCGGAATACTTTTATGAATGAAAGCATAACTGTTCGTGCAAAACCATTCATCACACAAATGTCAGTTCGAAAGTATAATGTTGGAAATTTTTTTAATGATATAATTTTTGCATTTTTTCCCCCCTGAAAACACAAGCTAACACATCGATTGTTGGTGACAGCATTTTTTGTAATGTATGTAAATCTCTTAATTATGTAGAACGTTAATTAAAATAAAAATACCTGTTTTAAACAGAATTGACGATTGTTTGCATTTCATGGATATGGACTGGATCGCAACACTAATTTAATGTTTCAAGTTAATAAACACTCTCAGGAAGCAAGCAAGGCAATATGAGAACATTATCTTTTGGTTGAATGTAGAGAAAGGGAAAAACAGTCATCTTTCTTGCCACGATCTTGTTCGCAGATAACGCAGGTATAAGTAGCAAATGGACTCCACACAATGACAACCCTCCCATTATTCCGCCCCCCCCTCGCTGAAACGCCCTCTCCCCCCTCCACCACGGCGCAGGCGACAGTCTCAGGTATATCGCCCGCCCAACCACTGGCCGTAGCACGTGGCCAGTGGCCCACCGCGCTAAACATTTTTACTAGGGAGGCCCCTTAAGGATAGGACGATAATAGGAAAAGTAGGAAACGGAGTGTTTCAAGTTTTATGAGCCTCGAAAAAGTGAAATCAATGGTTGTTCCAATCGAGTGGAAGAGAGATAGATGCTGCGCAAGCGAACAATGAGCGTAACGGGACACAACGTAACGGGATATTGTGTGTAACGGGACACTTTTTCATGCGTGCAGCCGGCGTTCATCGATTTATTAGACGTTGTCACGTCAAAAATTTTAATTATCGGTAACATAAAGAATATATTTATGTAGGTATAATGATTTTACGAAATTACTGGAACATTTTATGTTCAGCGTTTTCAATTGAAGTGTTAAGGCTAATTTGACCGAGTGTACGTAGAACTGTGGAGTTCATCCTAGAGGTCATTGAACCCGCGAATTTTTCCGGTCCCTAGCCATTGAGCATGTGGCATTTTCCCAAGTATATAGGGGATTGTGGAGTCTATCCTAGAGGTCAATGAAACAGCGAATTTTTCCAATCCCTAGTTATTGCTCTGGATTGACAGTTGTGGGTCGTTTCTTCCGATACAGTCAAAAAGGTCGGTTGAGAAGTCGGCGTAGCGGGAAATACTGCATGCGTTTCGCCGCGATCCGGATTTATTGAAACGTCAGTTCGCTTGGGCCGCTCAGGAGCGTGGAATACAGACGAGCGCAGGGCCAGTGGAGGTCGGGGTTAGCCTCACATAAACGGCATATCAAACAAGCGAACCTCAGGGGGCCGCGATGCGCGTGCAACATTTACTAAAGGCTGCGCCCGCTTCTAAAAACCCATAAATTATTCAGCTTGAGGCGCTCCTGAGCTGGTTCTTCCTCGCAGCTCTGAGCTTGGTCCCGCCAGGGCGTTCAAGGGACTGAAACTCAGTTTCAGACGGCAGGGAGTCAAGTTTCAGGGCGCCCAAACTCATTTTCAGGGGCTGGAATATCGATTTCAAGGGCAAAAACCTGGTTTTCAGACGCAAGAATACATAGTTTCATAATCATAGATTACCAGTTTCAGGGGTTAAAAGTTTGAGGCAGTAAGCAAAATTCTATATTTCAGAAATTTTAAATCCAAATTTAGGGATGAGAGTTTCAGTTTCAGGGGTTTAATTTTTGTTTTAATAGGCTATAAACCCAATAGAAAGCTGAAATATTATATTAAGGTGCCTTAATTTCCGTTCCATACGATACGGACAATTGTTAAAAAGCTAGAATCACTCATTTATGGGGCTATAATTTCGTGAAAGGCTAGAAACCAAGTGTACAGGGCTATAATTTCTGTTTCAAGGTTTAAAAACTCAGATTCGGGGGTAAATATTTTATTTTTGTTGGCTGCAAATCGAGTTTTATAGGATATAAACTCAGTTTTATGAATTATTAAGTCATTTCAGAGGTGATTCTATAAGTTTCAGGGGTTATTAACTCAGTTTAAGGATGATATTCTCAGTTTTAGAGATTTTAAACTCAGTTTAAAAGTGTAAACTTATTTTGAGAGGCATAATTCTTACTTTCAATTATTAAAAACTAATTGCATTGGTTATAAACTATTTTTCAGGGGTTATAAATTTAATTTAATCGGTAATTAACTCAGTTTCAGGGAAGACATTATTAGTTTCCGAATTTATAAACTTATTTTAAACTCATTATGAGGTGCAAGGATATTAATTTTAATGTTTGAAAACTAAATTTCATGTATTATAAACTGTTTCAAGGGTAATAAAATCATTTCCAAGGCTGATGTGATATTTTTCCGGGGTTGTTAAATGAATTTCAACAGGTCATGAACCCAATTTCAGGACGGTTTTCAAAAACACTGCCAGTGTTTAAAATCTCAGTTTTAGTGGTAGGAATCTCGTTTTTCAGGGACTTGTGACTGTCACGGGGTAAAAAAAGGCCTTGGGTCCTAGCAGATGTCCTTATTGGGTGAGGAATGAGGAACATAACCCGCGCAGGCAAAGCTGGCCGCTTGCTAGTTCTCTCTCTCTCTCACTCTCTCTCTCTCTCTCTCTCTCTCTCTCTCTCTCTCTCTCTCTCTCTCTCTCTCTCTCTCTCTCGGGTCACGAGGAGTTGTACCAGAGGTCGATAAGGGGGGGGGGGGGGGTTAAGTTCTGATGGAGGGTCGCCGGGGTAACGATACAAACTTGGTGAAGGATGGCGCGGCTAGGCACCTGATACTCCGACTAAGTAATCATGCCTATTACAAGACGCGCCCAGGGAACAAACAGCGAAACCTTTTTTTCCCCCCTTTCTGACCAGCAGTCAGATGCTTCGCGCTGCGTTCACCAGCGCTCGCTCTCGTGAACTCTGCGCATCTCTGTTCCGTTACTTGCACGAAAGGCACGAACACGCACGTTGCGTTGGCGTTACACGTCAGGAGAGGAACGGAGAGATACCGCACGCTCGTATAGACTCTTTGATTTTTTTAATGGATGACGCAATCTCTTTAAAGTGTCTCTATTAACTATTTTACTAGCTGTGCCCGAGTCTTTGATCTTGTAACATGCATTCAACGTTGTAATGTTTTGAACAAAGTTCATTTTTTTTGGAAAATAATTATCATCATAAATTAGGAACAAATTTTTCACGTTAACAATGAAATCAATTCTTAATCCTGGGGTTATTATATAAATGTTGTTTGAATATCAACTTAATAAGTTGTAGCCGTGTCCTTGGCAAATAATTCACCAACGTTTCGGTCGACATTGCAGTCGCCATCATCAGGGAGCAGTTACCTACTGTAACTGTAGGTAACTGTTGTAGGTAACTGCTCCCTGATGATGGTGACTGCAATGTCGACCGAAACGTTGGTGAATTATTTGCCAAGGACACAGCTACAACCCAGAAGCCAAGCTACTTCAGACAATGGCCGTAAAAGCCTGCGAACATTATCAAGTTAATAAGACCTGCATTGTTTTAGTTAACTCGCTCAAACAGAGATAAATAAAGTATTTTATTGTTATATTTGTTTTAGATATTAAATTCACTTATAGAAAAAAAAATTAAGGGGCCCACCTAGTTACGGGTGTGAATGTGTTACTGAGGCGGGATAGCAAGTGTGATGTTCTTTGGTGTTTCTAGCGCTGTATCGCCTCTAAGCGCAAGGGAGTGGACTGGCACGATGTCTTCTAGTTGTGCATTGGACAACCATGAAATTCAAGCGGTAACCATAAAATTTGACGGCGAAGAAATGAAGATAAGCCTTTGTTGCTTTCAAGAATCTTTACCGGGTGTTTCATGTCTAAATATATCTGTTTCCCTGTAACGTAAGTGAAAACCAACTTCCGCACCCGTTCAGGAGTCGCGTCTACAACGCAAGCCATGAAAATGATATTGGCAAAAATTTAATTTCATTAAAATTCTGCGCTGACATGACTTTCTATTCCCGTAAAACTTTGCAGGTTAAATATATGTTAAAAATTTATAAGCAAATCAAAAATCAGAGACATTATATTCTTAAGAAAACCGTACATATCGTGGGCGTACAAGGAAAACCCTTTAAGTCCATATAATGAAATTATGAGAAAAATTGATTTTTATATTCATATGGGTTTGAAGAATATTGTAAAATATATACGGTACTGAAACATGTTTAATCTAACATAATAATATACTTAAGAATGTACACATAAAATTACAAGCACTTATCGTCAAATCACATTAGTAAAAACCAATATTTTAAGTTGCAAAACAAATAAAATTGGACTTAATGTTTTTTCTCAGTCCATTTCTCATGGCGCATCACTGTCTGATTCTGATGTATGGTCATGCATGGACAGCTCTGGTACCAAATTCTTAGCTTCAGCAGAAGTGGGTAGTTGTTTATACCACCCATGAAATTCTTCCGGGATAGCTCCAGTCCGACAGAGGTGTAGAAGGTCCTTCTTCTTTTGGCTGCTGATAGGAAGACGAGTATTGTAAAGCTTTTTGAGTTCATTTGGCAGTGCTGGAGGCAGCCCTTTTCCGAGCACATGAATGGATTTGTATTCGTGAGAATGCTCATACTAAACTGAATTACACCAGGATCTGCTTTGGCATACTTAAAACTCTTTATAAGCAGCCAATTCACTTTTTGACCTTTGTTATCCTTCGTTCTGTTTTTAATTAATGCTTTACAACTCTTGTAAGTTCACAAAATCTGTTAATTTCATTTCCTTTATTTTGTATTGTGCGCTGGTTTTGTTCCGGAGTCGTTTTGCCCTTGCAACTCTATATATTGTAAGCCAATCTTGCATAGTGCACACTGGTACACACCTCTTGGCTCTCTCGATTGAGCTGTGCATGGAGTTGACCGTCATGTAGGAGTGACTACTTTCTAGAAATTTATGTTCTATGATATCTAGGTGGGTTGTTTGCACGATATACAGCAAAAGTGCTGCAATCTGTTTATTGCGGTTTTGTCCTCCACATGTATCTGAAAACATTGACACTTCAATTACATACTCTGGCAAATTCTTCAAGTATTAGAAGAGACAACTTCCAATCTCAGAACTTCCTCTTTTGCCATTTAGTTCAGTCCAGCAAAAACAAAAGGCTTTAAAAGGTGGAGCAGATTCATAGATTGTAAGATTGTAGGCACAAATCTTTCTACTATAAAACATGGCACTGACATCAGGATATGGTATTTGTAGAACAGAGTTCAGGTCAAACGATAAGGTAATAAACTGTGGCTCTTTCATACTGTAGTTGTAAAGGCATGAACTAGAAATAAATTCTTGAAGTTCTGTTATTTGATAAAGCCAAGGAACCATACCTAAACCAATGATTAAAAAAAAGGTTTATTTACATAACTAACATAACCAACCATGAAAAAAGACAAAACCTCAGTCATGGTCACTTCAGGTATAAGAAAAATATTTTCTGTGCCATTTTATCCAAATATATTCCTGAAGCTCTAAAGTATGTGTAAAGAGGCTATTTTATACAAATCAAAGGATTTTTTCTAGAAAAAGCTACTAAATTAACTGCTCCTCATATTTCACTTTAAACTTTTTAAAATATTTTATTTGTGTAGTTCTAACCAGGTAAAGCCAGGTTTTGAAGTTCCACCAAAGTCGTAGAAGTATTTTCATCGGATTCTGAGCCGGACGTCAGGATCGCTGTGTGTCTTTGACTATGATTGGATACATGTTCATTGGCAGTAGATGGAATAAACTTTTCAATTCTGCGTAATCTCTTTGTAACTGAAAACAAAACAAATAATTAATGCGGAATAGTTACTCATGCAATTGTAACTGCAAATAAATGCTAATAGTTATCCGATTAAAATACACTGCTAATAAAGTTTTACGTGTAATTACACTGTTCACCATAAAACTAAGCAAAATAAATTTACAAAACCAAATACGATAAACAAGCTTAAAATATTTCAAAGGATCATTCTTTAGCCATATAAATTGTTTTGAAAAATTAATATTTAGTTATACTTGTTTTTCTAAAATATTAACCTACAGTTTGTGCAAAAATTGTGAGTTAATATAAACATTAGATAATTTGAATGTTAAGTTGTAATAAAAGCTTAAATTGTTACCGGGTTTTTGTAATTCAGGTTTCACAGTTGTCGCTTCACGTGCTAACAATACTAACATCTCTGCTCTCGACGTTATATTTATAATCCTGTATCACAAATGTAATTAGAATTACTTATCATCATGAAGAATATAAACAGTTTACACCATCTCTATCCCTCATATTCTAACAATAACAGGATGACATGTGCCACAAACATCTGAAGATAAAATTATATTATCGCCAAGGTTGCAATTCTTAAACACAAAGTTTTTATGCTGTTGTACTTGACATGCTTTCTCTACGGAATGAAGTCATTGTTTGACCGCGAAAATCCACCAAGTGCACGTAGTGTTTTTTCACTGCCAGAAAAACCTGTTTGTCAGCCACAACAATAAACTAACTCCACTTGATGTATTTTATATGTCAGCAGAAGACATTCCATGGACTTGGTAATAATTCAGTCATTTATAATCACAGGAATAACATGTATTAGGACTTGAAATGATTTTCCTTGTCATGAAACACATTAAACTGGACTTTGTCATATAAATATCTATTTTTTTTTAATCTAACTGGACTTAATGGGTTTTCCTTGTACGCCCACGATATGGAGATACTCCATAATCAAATATTAAAGATTTCAATACACAATTTTTTTCCCCAGAAAATGTAAAGGGTAACTCTGAAACAAAAACATTAGTAAACAATGTTATAATGTTTTGCTAGTGCCTTAACCAAACCCTTCTTACTTAACTTAAAATCTAGAAAAGTTTAAACATTATTATTATGATATTAAATATTAATATGAAAATACAGTTTCTTTAAAAAGTACTTTTTTAAAAACAATGATTAGTATCATATCTAAAGGCGTATTTGGAGAGCTCCTCCTCTTTTTTTTACTTATGCCTACAACGATATCTAAAACTATTACAAAAAAATGTCTACCTATCTAAATTACATAAAAATTACGAGCCCAGGCAGCTTGAAAGAAAATCTTAAAACGAACAAACTGTTCCATTTCGTAAACGCAGTTGGTGTTATAATTGCATCTAACACACTGACGAAAGTTTCTCCGCAATATATTCCAAAAATTTCATATAAGAAAATCTACCACAACAGAACGTACCAGTTACATGAAATGCGCACAGTACACTTGCTCAGCTATTATAATGAACTCTATCACCAACTTCGACTGTGTTTTTAATTTTCGTGATCGCGCGGGTGTAAAACTGGTACGAGGACTTTCGAGGTCTGCAGGAAACTACGTAAGGCTCACCACAGCGTGTTTCTTGCCTATCACGCCTCAGCCTTTGAAAACGCACACACACTGGCTGCAACCGTTCCCGTTTTGAAACAGGTGACCAGCTGGCCCCACAACTTTTTGACGTGAATACATCTTTAAATTTTCTTCCATAGTGGGAGACAATTCAAAAAAGAATGATAACAAAATCGGGGGATACAGTTTGGTGTGGCAGCTACATATCTATCATCTCCATCCAAAATATAATTACACCACTGGATAGCTAAAGGATTAAAGAATTCGTTACGCTAAGTGAGGACTGTGACGCATCGCGCGTGGTGGAGGGGGAAGCGCCACCATTTCGAGGTCATTTTGATTGCGTTTCGAGATTTACATTTAGTATAACTTTTGACTCGGAGAAGGTACGACGTTCGTTTGAGTTTCAATCGTCAGCTCTCGTCAGTATCTGTCAACTGCATATATAAAACATTAGTTCAAAATAGTTTCAGTGTATATATATAACTGATACGTACACGTATTCAAATACAACACACGGCAGTGTCCATGACACAGCCACACCCCATTTTATTTCATGTGGCTCCGATCACCACACGATTTCTCGGTTTCACTTCCGAATCGCACACGCATCTGCGTAGACGTAATGACAAGCAAAGATGTTTCTCCGTTTCACTTATGGTCCAGCCCTTCTATCGGCCCGAGTGCGTGGCACGACCTGCTGCCTCTATAGTCCGCTCGCGAGCACCGTGTCCACAGCTTAGCGCAACCAATCGTAGTGCGCACACAACCACCCGCTCAAATACGAGTACAAGTTCACTTCACTAATACAGCACGCTTAATTCAAACATACCAAGCTCCACAATATAATGCTATTAATAAGTTGGTAGCAAATAAATTAAATTTAACTTCTAAAATATAACTTACGACTAATTAATAAAATACCATATTGTTTTTATGAACTTGTATACGCGTAAAGTTGTCACACCTTCAAAAGCAATATTACCAAACTTAAACTGTTCATTAACTATAACACCCGGCAAAGCAACACATTTATTTCAGAAAAGTCATAAAAACAAATTACGCAAAAAATTAAAACAAAAAAAATATTAAATGGTAACATTAAAACTGACTCAACTAAAGAAAAAATTAAACGTAACCTAAGGGCCTAAGAAACGTCACAAAAATATCCTCCAAACACGTGTTTTTGCCCTTTACACAGTTTTTAAATCGAGATACAGAAGCATAACCATCCAACCACTCTCAGCGCATTCTTAATGCTTTTCGTAAACAGACACCACTCGGATATTTTCAGTAGTTTTGTTATCTTGTGTTTTATTCTGAAGGTCTGCACACCAATATGACAGCCGCTTAATATAAAGAACACCGGTGGGATCTTTAATATTGTTACGATTTACCGCGTGTTTTTAAAGGATAGCCCAATTAAAGATTTTACTACCACACATACAGTTTTATTGATGGCCACTATTTATGTCACTTACAATTAATCTTATAAAATTGCCAAATAATCAATTGCACTAAAAAAGTTGCTTCACCAGTCGTTTCTTACAATCCACACACCTCGCTGTGCAGCACCTCTGGCGCAACTCTCGCCGCAGCACCCCTCGTGGACCTCCGCCGCGGGACTCCGTCGCCGCACTCCGCCGCCGCCAACGCACTTGCCTTCGCCGAGATCCAACTCGAAGCCTCGCTCGGAACTTCGCTCGGAACTCCACCGCGCCCGCGCACTATCGCCCGGAACTGAACTCTTCGCCCTGGAACCTTCGTCCAGGGACTTCGCCACTCTATCGTCCGGAAAATTTGCCACGGTAAAACTCCTGACTTTACTCTGAACTCCACTGACTCACTCCGGCCGGCGTACTCGGGCATATATATAGGCCCCGGCGCAATTCCAGAACTCGCGAGCGCGGCCGGGGCCAGTCGCGTCATTCCGCGCCGACATGACGGCAGAAATCTCACGAAACACGTGTCGGTGGCTCACGTAACTCCCAGCTGTCAGGTGTCAGTTACGTTTCAAAGGCAGGGCGCTGAGCGGGGAGTGTAGGGAAGGAGGGGGGAAAGCGACAATCCTTGTTATCTTCCAGGCGCGCGCGGTGCAGCTCATGTTGCGGCAGTCGCCAGCCAGCTCTCCCGGCCTTGCTCACGTTCGTAACACTATGAAACAATTAATTTGTCTGCATTACATAGAATATCGCATTATTCACATTATTATACATTTAATAATGATGCTCTCCTATTATTTTAAAAGTCGCTTGTGTAGTGTAAAAGCCCTTGCCCGTTCGTATCAACTGGATATACACTAGCAGTTATTTAGTTTCATTATTGACATTTGAATTTATGTCAAATCGCTAATTTAAGAGAGAGAGAGAGTGAAAAAAAAACTGAAAGACATTATCTTGGTTTTAACTTTTTTACGCCGTAATATATTTCATTATTAATATATAATAATTTGTCTTCGATAAAGCACAGTAAAAAATGGAATGCCTAAAACAAAAAAAGTGATTAAATGTTAAGAATAGTTTTTACTGTGAAAACATTGATCATAATCTTCATCAACTACTTCCAGCCTGCAGTTCGGTCATCAAAGGAAATTGCTTCCATCTTCCTCTCTCCCTATCCCGCCATTCCTACTACATTCCTCTGTTCCGTTCTTCTTCTCTCTCCTGCACTCCTTTAAGAGGATTGGAAATGTCGCATCGTGCATTAATTACGAAAATACAAAAACAATTATAGAATCTGAACGACCTGACAAAATTATATGGGATTTTGTTTTGTCAGCTGGATATTTTCATCATGGTTACCTGAAAGCACAGTTGTTGCCAATACCATGTATACATTTTTTTTTCAATTACAAAATATATTTCATAAAATAAGGGCTTAAAAAAAACAAATATGAAAAATATAATGTAAAATTTTTATCATTACATTCGAAAAACCTATATGATAACCCAAACTTAGAACAAAAAAATAAATAACATTTTTAAGATAATTTTTAATTATTAAAACTTTCTTTTTAACAATATTGTAAAAGAAAATAAATTATATCTATTTCATCATTAGGTTTGGTTATCATAGAAATATTTGTCATGTGATTATTGAAATTTTATATCTAAAAGCTATTGATTTTTTCAAGGCCTTATTTTATAAAAAAAAAACATTCAATATATATATTTTAAAACTAACGCTGCATTAAATATGTCAGTATATTCAGGTAGCCGCAATGAAAACCATAATGAAAATTGTTAGTTGACGAAACAAACCCCATGGCGTATACTCATTCCGCTTGTCATTACTAAAGCATTATGAGACTTGTTAATTATATCGTAGCGTCATCGGTGGCCTTGAAAGCAAAGACATAAATCTCGTGGAATTTTATCTAAACTTCTGCCACAACAAGTGTGGTTCAGGGCTGGGCCTCAGGCACACCAGGGCGTCTGTACGTAATACTCAGACGTGAAACATTGCTCTAAATTTACTTTAGGGAGAATCGAACCCCTTGAAGCTTCGATTATTATGTATTTAAAAACAGCTTACCTTACAATTGTATTAATATAATACTGGCAATATCAGCATGTTGCCTTTCACGATAACTGGGTGAATGTGGGGAGAATCCATGAACATAAAAAGCAAGTGCGGAGAATTAAAACACGATAATGTAACCAGCATGTAATTCTCAATAACAAACATGATTCAAAAGCAGTTTATAGAAGGGTTTCCAGGTGGCGACTTCTGCCTCGGAAACTACATCTCCGATGACGTCACAGTGGTCATCTTGGATGACCTTCAAAAATTTCTTATAAATGTCTCAAAACTCTTCAAAATTCCTAATAATTTCCCCATTTCGAGGGGAAAAAATTTCCGGTTTTTAGGGACAATTTCCCATTTTATTGATCAAAAATTAAAACAAAATTGAAATTCGGAATGCCTTAAAAGACTTTTCCCTATTAAAGAACCAAAATTATTAAAGGCGGCCTAAAACTCATAAAAGCAAGCCACCCTAAGCCGCCTAGGTCGCAAACTTGACCTTGATCTTAAACACAAAATTACGAAAAAATTCTAAAAAATATAAAAAAAAATACCAACTTCAAATGTTTTGTTACTTAATACATCCCGGTTCACTGTTAGAATCCCAGCGAGAGTAAATATGTATTTATGTATAAAATAATTAAAATATTTTAATTACAATTTAAATACAATTTTAAAAAAGGTACAACACACATGCCAGCCTGGATTCTAGAAACGTTAAATTTTTCGTCAAGCTTAAAATATGTGATGGACTCTTTCATACAATTCATATTACAAATCCTGCAGCTAACGAGCTACGTCAGTTTTTTCTTTGCAGAAGAAATGAAGGAGGGGATACTGCCGGACATAGCGGCCTGCTTCTTCACGGAAGATGTGGAGGAGGCCTTCCCCTCCTCCACATCTGGCAGCGCCCAGCTGGAGGACATGGAGTAGGAGGTGGGGTGGTGTGCCCTCGGGAACATGTCCCTGGGGACGACCCCTCACCACAGAGTAGCAACGGTGCTAACGCTACCACCACGTGTTACCACGCTACCCAGCGTTCAAGTGCTGGCCATGCTCATGGCTAGGGGCAGGCAATTTTCGCGAAAAAATCTGTACCTTCAATAGACTACAAAAAGGTGTAACCGCACCAGCGGTTTCTTACTTGTGATTGACGGCCGTCTGCTAGACAAGTCGTTGCCCTATTTGACCAAACCACTCAGGACACGGTTTCTTCCGCACTGAATAATTGTGATTGGTTATAAATCTATCGAAATAAATCATAAAAAAATCTCACCAAATCATGAAACACAGATGCTTCTACAGTGTTTTAACTTTCATCTGATCTCGGAATCTTTTCGCGAAATACGCATGCCCCTACGAACCTTGGAAGAAAATTCGGTTTACGGACGATAATTTTACGTGATAACGTCATAAGAAAACATTGATGAAAATTGCACACCTCTTTAATTTTCAAATATTATTTACAGTTTTTTGCAAATTTAATTTAAATAATTTGTTTATTTATAATCACGCACAATCAGTTAAAAAGCCCGCCTTAACCTGTTTGATATTATAGAAGATTTTCTCGCACGGTAGTTGGCCGGTTCTTGCACGCTCGACTCAGGCGGAACGTGACAATTTTTCATGCGTGCAGCTGGCGTTCATCGATTTATAATACGTTCTCACGTCATCAAAGAAATACATATTTTTATTTAATCACTTTTATATTTTTAACTTGAATATGCTTGTTGTCGCCTACATTATTTTGATAAGCCCAACCTGCTATGAATGTTCGTTTCAGCTGGTAAATATATAAATTGGTAGCTACGAGGAACTTTAATACGCTGCTATGTCACTTATGTCTGGAAGACACGTGTGATATTTAACTGGGGGAACTTATATAACTTGAGAGATATTGCATTTGTTTGTACAGGCACTACATAATATTAAACTGTTGAAAAATATTTAAGCTGAGGGAAGTTACATTTGTCTGGATAATAATTCACGCACACGCAAAGCTCTGAGGCTGGCTCTAAGACACTCACGCCGGCTGGTGGCCTGAAGCGGGAGGCATCTGTTTTAAGAATAGTTCCACCCCACGTGACTTGCAGACGGCCTGGCGCTAGTGTGTGCGTGCCACCTTGCTCGTGCTGCTGTGATGGCAACAAAGAACTTCTAGCATTCGATGCCATAACTATAGCTGGAAGAGATGCTAGTATGCTTGACACAAGATGACTTCATCATAATTATTATTTAACTAAATTTTTTTAAATACTAATTATTATTTTTATAAATTATGCTTACCGCAAGATTAATATGCCTTTTAATACACCAAAGCAATACATTTTTAATTCTGAAAAATGTATGTCTACAACATACCGAACAACATATGCTACCACAATTAAAAAGTAATTAAGACTTAATTACAAACACAATATGGAACTATTAAAATAAAGGTTATAAATAAAATGAAAACCACAATTTTTAAATACAATAGGATATAAATTTTTAATAACTGAAATACTTAAAAGAAAACCTTAACTTTTTATTCGTATCAAAATGTAGTCAAATATGACTGTAAGCTAGCAAAAAAAGCCTACTTCTAATAAATAATATGCCTATACCTTGGTTTTGTTGGTAGCAAAGCCTCTGACTATAAAAGGATATCTATCACTAAAAATGTTTTTAGAAGGACAAAGTGATAATAAACACTTAACTTACACAAACATTTGTAGTAGGGAGAGCGTGCCGACTCTGGAACATAGTCGAGGGGGGAGCGGGGTAATCCAGGGATTATCCCATCTTTTATGGGTTTTTACGCATTTTTTATGGTTTTTTATGTGCAAATCTAGTTTTTTATGCGCTAATCCAGTGGCTAATCCGCGAATCCGCAAATCCGCGAATCCGCAAATCCGCAAATCTGCAAATCCGCAAATCCCCAAATCCGCAAATCTGCTAATCCGGAGATCCGCAAATCCGCAAATTCACAAATCCGCAAATTCACAAATCCACAAATTCACAAATCCGCAAATCCGCAAATCCGCCATTTTGTATTTCTAGAAATTTCCACCAACTTCGAATCGTGACGTCATTATTCTGTGTCGTCTGCTGGAGGCCGCCATCTTGATTTCTTCTGGCCGCCATCTTGTTTCGTCTGCTGGAGGCCGCCATCTTGATTTCTTCTGGCCGCCATCTTGATTCGTCTGCTGGAGGCCGCCATCTTGATTTTTCCTGGTCGCCATCTTGTTTCGTCTGCTGGAGGCCGCCATCTTGTGTGACGTCATATAGTTCTGTTGGTCGCCACCAGGTAGCAGCAGGTATTATTTTATTTTAACTAAAATATTTTCAGTGCCGAGGCTGGGATTCGATCCATGGGACGTGAAAACGTCCAGGATGTCGTGGTTACGAGGCGGACGCCTTGACCACTAGACCACGAGACCAATTGGAATATGGTGGAATAAATAATCTATATATGCTACGTACTGACGGCAAGTTCATGATAAATGGGGGGAGGGTGTTTTTGCCTTCCTTAATGCATACCTAAGGCGCCACATTTGAAATTAAAAATTATTATACAGCCGCCATCTTTAATTCCAGCACAGACTACCAGATGGCGCTAAATTAAAAAAATTAGTTGCCAGAGGTGCCGCCATCTTGGTTCTCAAGTTGGCTGGTATATGTCGCTAGTATCGCGCGGAAAATTCAAAAATTAGTTGCCAGAGGCGCCGCCATCTTGATTCTCAAGTTGGCTACCAGAGTGTGCCACCGTCGCCATCTTTATTTCATATTTCAGCTGCCAGGGCGCAGCACCATTCGATAGGTCGAATGCTAATCGATATATTTACTTTTATTTCATATTTCAGCTGCCAGGGCGCAGCACCATTCGATAGGTCGAATGCTAATCGATATATTTAGTAACAAGTGTTGCTACCAGAGGGCGCGATATTTAAATTTAAAAAAATATTACAACCTTTAAACAATTCTCCGCCATCTTGGATTCAACAGCCCCACCATCTTGGAAGCACATGATACACCCAAGGACTCGTTCCAATACATGCACAGAGTGCACCGAAAAGATTGTTCCCTTACATGCACAGAGTGCACCATATTGAATGATCATGATATGTGTTCCTTTATATGCATCAGAAGCAGGCATAAGAAATATTTTCTTATAGGCATACTTTAGTGTTAGCTTTCCTGTAATGCATTTAATAATAGTGTAAGCTCATTATTATTATTTAGTGATAGTGAATTTATAACTATGATGTGTAGTCTCATTCTCTTCATCTCGACGTGGCGGAAGATTCTCTGGAGTGTAAGCTGAAAAAAAAAAAAATAAATAAAAACTTGTGTTTGAATTTATAGTGGTATGCTGCTTTCCACATCACCTTAGAGACTATGTCTCAGGAGGTACAGCATTAGATGCGTTAACTCCTTTTTTTTATACATGGCGAGTTTCCCCGAGAGGCCTATTTTCCATGTTTAACAAGGGCGCAAGCATTATGCTTCACCGTCACTCTCTCCGAAGCCGCTGTCCACTCCATCACCTGGCTCCACTTGCTCTTGAGCCTCCATTACAGCTTCAAAGCATGCTATAATACCGTTGTAAAGGTATGTTAGAAACTCGTATTCCCCTGGAAATGCAGCGAACAAATTGATCGCGGAGACCTCTAGATGGTGTACTATCGCATCTATTTTCATGCCGATGCAAGCATGAAGCGCATATTCAATGCAATCGTGCATTTCCTCAAAAGCAGCCATGTTCATTATGGAATTGTCAGAGACAGAATGAAGACTATAGTTGACCTGGTCTTGACGGAAAGATGACATGCAACAAAGTTTAACCACATTAGCATTTAAAATCAGGATAGACTGAAATTTACTTTAAATTATTAAACAGACTAGCATTTAAAGAAAACTATCAGATTCACTATCTGAACCGTGTAAATAAGATGAGTGCAATCTCTACATGTTAAACATACCGATGGTTTTATCTCCACATGCGCAGTACAGTAGTGCATGAGTTCTGCCCAACATTCTTAATGTTTTATGGGTGAAGGGGGAGGCAATGAATCGAAGTTGGTTGCCATCTACCCAGTTGGCCACTCCGAGCGGAGGAGGAGTTTGGAGCGCTGTTGTTTTCCTACAACTCGACTCGGAGCAGCAATGCTTATTGAGTGTACCAAGGTATGAGGATAGTACAAAAAAAAATAAAACTGGAATATTATAAAATAAAAAAAAAGTTAGAATCTCTTATTATGTGGGGGAACTCAGGTTCAGGGATCTAGATGGTAATGTCCCCATGGAAGCGTGCTAATTCCATCATCGGAAATGCTCTGCTTGTCGTCACCTGATGACAACGCCACCTTAGTCAAGCGTTCAGTAAAAACAATGTGATTTCGTGAACGAAAATGATATTGAGTCCCCCAAACCCGTGAATTTGTTTGCAAGCAATCCAGATATTGCTCAAAAAGTAGCGAGCTGAGTACACTGGCCTTCACACCCTTGGCTTTAAGCGTAAAAGCACCATCGTCCATCTTGTATGCATAAAGTTTGGGGCGAAGACCAACATACTCAGTAATGATGCGTCCAGCGGCTTCATCCTTCATGACACCAGTCATGCCGTGGTTGACTGATGGAAACCTTTGAACATTATCTGGAACATAATTCGAAGTGTCGAATCGAGAAGCCAAATCGGGGAGAATCGAAGAATACACATCGCGACACTCGATGTGGTACAGAAGAGAATCGGTATCTGAGTAAAGCAGGTGCAGAGATGGAAAGGGAAACTTAACCTGCATATAGTTATAGTGGAAATCATAGAGATGCAATTTGGATAAATCTAAGATGGCCACACCAGTGTAAAGGGGTTTGTTGAAGGTTACCGAACCTTTGGCTAACTCAATGAGGAACAGATTCTCATCGACGATCCGCCTTGCCTTAAATGACAGACGACCTATCAACTCTGCCGCACCATATATGGTATCGTACCGCGAAACCACACGTATGTCACGCTCCCTACGCGGCGACTGCAAAGATTTGCCAAAAACGGAATTATTCATTAATTTATAGAAGGATTTCTCAAAGGGGTTCGCTGCCTAAGCACGGCAATTCAGATTATACCGTACGTACGACGCCATCCAGGATTTTTGTTCAAAGCGCAAAACACTATGAACATTGTCAAGAACGGCCCCGTACGTAAGGTAGTGCTGCAGTGTTTTTGCATGTAAAACATAGTTCTTTCGCGGTTCAAGTGTCAATAAGAGCTTTGACATATTGCCGTTCACCGGTACGCCATTCACGGGTGCAAGCGGCAGGTCTGATAGCCGGTCATGACATTCACGCGGAAAGGATAGATCCACCTCTATAAAACATGAGCAGTCACCATCGGTGTCCATGGTGCTAAAGTTCCAGTTTGCATATTCGAGTTCCTGCACCCACTGGAAGTTGCCCACCGGAAGCTTACCAAGCATCGTATGACCATAGAGAGAATTTACATCGAAATAACAGATGTAGGAAGACGGCAGGCTGGAGTCATAATCGCTCATGTAAACATTGTTAGCCTTCGCATAGCGCCGACTAACGTTGGTGATCCCACCCCGAACAGCATTCTCCAAGTAAAGATAGATATCTGGATCGGTGACTAATTCCAGACACACCTCAGACTTGCTCAACAAACCGTCCCACGCAAGTGATGGGGCCGTAATGTAGTGCGCCGGATCCAAGCCATAGGACTGGCAACAAACTGAATGGAAATTCTCGAACACGTCAGCCAACAAACACGTATCCACCTTCAAATACTGCAACGCGTAATCGTTCAAAGTCTTACAGCGGAAAACATTCCACGCAGATCTAGCGTGAGCATAGTCCCCGTCACTCACGTCAGTCCCACTAAGAGCATTATGAAATGCTTCCCTAGGGGGTAGTGAGGTCGTCTGCAGTTCTGCCATACTAGTGACGAAATCGTATTGGAACACCCCTTTCCTACGAGCTAGATCAAACTGTGCGTCTTCTGGAAACTGGACACGAGTGAGGCTCAGCTGAGCAGGCGAGAGATTACCTGCCAGAGTATCCAGAGATGAAGTTAGAAAGTTAAGGGAGTCAATGAATCTTAAACGCACTGTTCGAGTACCTCCTCTCGCATCATTACCGGTAATCGGTATGTACTTTGTTATGCTCTTGTAACTTTCAAGAGACGTGCCTATAACCCTGACCTCCCCGGGGTTCTCCAAAATGGAGGAACCGTCAGGTTGTGCAATATGACGTGAGACTAATGGTCTCATCAAAAAGTGGGCGTCATAATTCTGAAGGTTGTGGAAAATAGTTACCAGTTGGTTCTTCTGCAGTCTAAATGCAAGATTACACTTAGAATGCGCATAGCCACGAATCTCACCGGTCAGGTGGTCATGGTCCAACACTGACTTGTCACCTAGTGTCTTATTACATATATGGCAATGTGTCTGACTCGCCAACCGCGCAGCAACAGAAGGAGTCTGGGCTTTCATGGGAATGGTCTTAGCATAAATCGCGCACACCCACTTAGTCATATCAATCAAGGTAGAGACCATGTCGGCAACACAATTCTCCCCTTCAAAGTGCGCATATCTGGTAAGCGAAGCATCGTACGAACAAACTAATAAAATGCTACATGCATAAGGCACGTGCTCGTTCACCGTTGTGGTGCTGGAGGCATCGGCCTCCGGTAAACAGGTGGACATCGGTTTCAAGTAGGTCTCTGTATCGCAATAAGCGACAAAGCCCATACGTTCCTTCTTGGATACATTTGTGAACTCGAGCCATTTGGTCTCCTCAGTCGGGAATACTGACCGAACGGCCGTGTGTTGGCTGCACAAATCAGTGTGGGAGTTCAACTTGTCCGCAGTATGGAAATACTGAAGACAGCGGTCGCAAACCCACTTTGTATGTTGATCACGCGAGAGTTGAGAAGAAAGCAAGCGGGACAAATTCTTAATAGTCACGAAATGGAGATGAGCGGGAGCACCAGACGCACGAATAGCCAAAATATTCACATGGCGATCACATCGCATAGAGGTAATGCAAATCGGCTGGATACTTGCATCAGTGGGTTTATTAAAATCCTCGTCAATAATCGTTCCCTGATCACTCACGCAAGAATAAACGTTCACGGAAATATTATTGAGACTCTCAAAGATCTTAACCTGATGCAGTGTCATGGGGAACGTCATACCGGTCGTATCAAAAACCTCGAGAGGATTAGGATACGATCCAGTACGAGTAACCATCCCAGCCGCCGGCGTCACACCTGCCATAACGGCATACAGAAAGCACATCTCACGGTCAGTCTCGATGTTTACACAAGCTTTGCGGTTAGACAAAAATGCAGGCAACTTTGTATGCGCGGCCCCCACCGTGAATGGTCGGTATGCAGAGACATGTATGTCGAGATGTTTTACATGACTCAACATCCATCCAGACCCGCGCAAAGCAAACTCACTTACATGCTCCATAAGCACAGAAACTAATGTGAAACTGAAAATTTCTGCTAGGTCCTCACTTAACAAAACAGGGATACTTTTGGAGGCGAAGTGGAAGCTATCACTGATGGGCCCCTGCACAGGATCCTCCTTAATAAATACCGCGGCCAATGTAAGATAAATTTTGAATGGGCGGAGAACACCACCCACTACGTCCAAAAAGGGTTCCCTGCACCTGGAGAGAAATCTATTAATGTTGGGGTCGGGCTGGGGAATATCATTCGCGATTCTGGAATCAACAAGTCGACCCTAGAATGCGGAATCTAAAGTGATGGGCTTCAGGCTAGGCAAAGAGGGAGGTGGCGTGTCTTCGATCTCTAGGTTGGATGAATCATCAGCCGACGATAAAATCACTGACTCAAATGATGATGAAGATGAAATCAATGAATCAATAGATGATTCATCGAGCTCAGACATCGAAGGCTCGCTTTTCTCAAATCTAGCACGCTTATTAGAGTATGGAGAAGACATTATGATAAAAGGAATTTAAAAAAAATAAAGAAGGATACGCTCAACAAGTTAGAACCTGAAAAATAAATAAAAGATGCAAGCTCTAATATACTGAAACCAACAGCTGTATCATCACTTATTATTTTCCATAATATGTGTAACAATTTGTATTGAAAAAATAAGTGTAAATATGAAATAATTGTATGTCATGAGAAAACTTCTTGTAATATTTATTTGTGAAGTATTTCAAGTTGTAAATAATGTAGAAATATAAAATGTTTAAGACATGTAAACAATGTGCAAGAAATTAATTATATGTCGGTATATTCTGAGAATGTAGAGAATTATTATTTACATGGAACACACTGTATTGAAAACAAATGTATATCAACTTCATATCACGCTTAATATTGTTTAAAGTTTGACAAAATTTATTTAACTGTTTGCAAGCAAAGAACGAGCTCTGAATGGTTGTTGTTTTTATAAATCGCGCATAGCGTTCAGTAACAGAATGAAAGATGTATTAAAGAAATATTAAATACATGCATCCCGTTGTAAAAATAATTATGAAAACAAGTTGATTCTCAATCATTAATAAATAAGCGAAAACAGGAATAATATTCAAAGTGAAATAATCGCAACAAAAAAAAATAGAGTTTAGTAATTTTTCCGTGATAATACACAATTTAAGTAATATAAATACATGGATTTAGTTATTGCTTAATTCGACCGTTTTAACGTGTTTATTTATTTAAAATAGTGGACATATTGTTAAATAAGAACTGTAAACACAGTGCGCGAACGTGTTTTAACGAAACGAATGTACTCCATCTCGTGTTGTTAGTCAGAACTGACAGGACACATACCTTATCTGGAGAAGAACGTCTCTCTGCGGAGGAGGTATCGAGGGCTGGCGAGGGCTGGCTGCGATCAAATGACGTTTCCGACCTCTGTGGCAGGTGTATATATATATAAATCTGCGTCGGGCGATGACCTGAATTCTCGCGGAATCGCCTACTCTGTGTGTCGGCTTTAGATGACAGTTATAAACTGAAAATTATTAATTTAAGAAAGTTGAGTAGATTATATTTGGTAAAATCATTTAATAATATGGTGATCATGGAAAACTAGTTAAACTATATGTTTTTTTGTTTTAGAAAGTAGATTTTCTACCATTCACTTTTTTTCAGAATTAAAATTTAATTAATTTTTTTATTATAGCTTACTGAAAACATATTTCTGCAATCGTTGTAATGCATTACAACGATTGCAGAAACTGTCAACCAAGTCTGTGACAGCATATAGACACCTCTTAGGTGCGACGACAGTTGTCTGGAAAAACAAATTCCTTTCTCTGAAAATAGAGAGCTTCATCCACGGGCTCGCGCACGTCAACCCGCTGGTCGGCCCAGGAAGGCAGGACGTTTCAATGCTAGCTTTTATTTTATATCAGAGGAATACTTAAATCATAACAGTAAATCAGAGGTTACACATTAGTTTTATTGTAGTCAACATACATTTCGTGAACGTGCGGGCGCAGAGACTGATGGATAATTTGAATACATTTTTTTTTTAATTATACTAAACCAGAAAATTATATAATTGAAAAGAGCATTAATAAAAAATACAGTAACCTACACGTTCTTTACTTAAGTTACAAACAGTTTCGGTAATAAGATATGCATTATGCTTTTAACAATTTATTTTAAAACTTTATGCAAAACTGAAATATTACAAGAAAATCACACATAATGTTTGCATACAAACCTGAACATTTACATACAAAGAATATTAAAGTGACGATAAAAAAAAGATTTGAATGCTAACTTGAACATTTCCTTACACACAAAGAATATTATATTTACGTATTCAGCTGAAACATTTACATACACAAAGTGACAAAAATTCAATTATAGTTTTAACTTAATAATTCTAGAAGTAATGAGCGCACTGCTACCCGGGCCATCTCGTCAGTTCTTTGTATGGAAGCACTAGACTCTGTTTGAACTCCGACATCTTGACTCACCGGTCCTAAATGACTGAGATCTCTGGTTCGACTCTTGCGAGAGGCAGCAGGCTTTCGCTGTCGTCTGGTGGACTTCGGTGTCGCCTCGGTGATTGGCTCAGCTACAGGTATGATGGATGTTGGCGAATCAGGGCTGATTTGAATGCATTCAGGGATAACCTGAACCGATTGGGTAGCTGTCTGGTTGAATGCGTGTGCGTAGACGTCTTCACTCGTGGCAGGCAGCACTGTATCGTGTCGAAGCATGTTAACAATACATTGTCCATAACCCGAGCAGTTAATTAATTCAAATGGTATGTCTTGAGGTCCTGGGTCGAGTATTTGTTTCGAGTGAAACATGCCGTCACAGCTTTCCGATATGTGTTTTAAATTGTCTTGACTCCACTCGCTGTAATCAACACTGCCTAGACCAGGATTTACACTCACGTATTTCTTGCTCGAATGAAAGTTAGACATCTTGCTTGGCACAGATCCTCACACCGACACAGTTTCAGCTCGACTGTCGACCCAGGAAGCGGCGATCCTATTAAAAAATATATTGCCCATCCGAATGAATAAATTGATTACGAAATTCCATAGAGTAGAGCATCTCGTAGAACAGTCCATTATCTATATCCCCATAGTTGCTTGCTTAGATGCGTCGACACCGAGAATTTGTTTTCTCGTAATAAACGACCTCTCGACAAGGAACACAAATGATTACTGCAAGGCGTGTCGTGAGGTGGGTTCCACATGCATGTAGCGGGATTATGGCGATAGTGTTTAATTCTGGTACACCATTCGGAGAAAGTACTTTCATAGTCTCTGTCACGGGATGTCTTGAGCTCATCAATAGTACAGGGAAACTTTGCCATTGGATGACTAAGATTTATTACACAGTCTTTATGCTGACAGTCGAAAACAGTCAAGAGAGTCACGGACTTGTATGGTCTATCAGCGTGCCACCTCAGTCGGAAATGAGTATTTTCGCGACAAAGTTCGAAATAAACGTATCGAAGACTACTCAATCCAATATCAAATTCATAGAACTCTACATGAAATTCAACACAGTTCAGACTTGCACGTTTGTAAAGATATCTATTTTCGGTATTGTCAAACAAAGTCGAAGGCTTCATTTCTTTAGATCGTGGATCAGGAGGATAATTAAAATATCTTGTCGCTTCATCCCATGTTAAGATGCTCGGTGCCCACAATTCATCTATTACGGCATCTTCTTGGCTTTGAGTTATATCATGGAATCGCGGTGATAACATGACTGACATAGGTATTGTCTTAGCTCTCAAACTTAAGCGAATGGGGTGAATCGATAAAGATTACACTGAAGGAAACTACATGTCTCGTAGCAAACACTGTTTTCATAAGTTGTGTTGTGAACATAACCATCACACTGCTCCTCCCAATGCACAACTGTCTCTGGGTTCGTGCTGCGTCTCAAATCACACCTTACTGCAGAATAATCTGGTTCTGAGGTTATAGTTTCAGTAGCGGCTGCTGCCTTAAGTTTTTCTAAGGTAGTAGGAAATTTACTGTCGGGTCTCAAGTAGTGCACAACACAATCTACCTGATTGCAGGGCGTCTCAATAAAGTCCGGAGCCTCCAGATCGCAATCGGTGCTCCAGTGATGATTGAAGTTGCAGACTATGAGGTGGAACTCTCCATCTCCGGTAAGGTATGCCACACGACGAAAGCCGGGTGACACGTCTGCGTAGCGTGCCGATGGATCGAACGTCATTTTTCTTGAATATATAGTGAGTCTACGCCCGCACGACCGCAAACTGTACGCTGACTGTCGTACCCCGGGACGATGACCTCAATTTATAGCGCCTCCAGTCCAGACATGTTTACCGTTGCTTCGCTTGTTGTTGATTCCATTTCGAGCGCGTCATCCAACATTCCAGGATCGCTGTGTTCTAGCATCCAAGCCCTAAGCAATGCGACGTTACGGCGAGACGATACAGGTCTTATGCTGTCACGATTTTGAGCATACATTATGTCTAATTTTTTGAAAGCCGGGCAGCCATATTCCTCTTGTGCATCCACTATGTGCATGTGTTTGAGACCGTGTTTACCCAACCATCTTTTCTGTTCGCTTCCAGCAACTATTACAGTTCCACTCAAGTGAGTTGTCAAGATGGTGGAAAGACTGTTGTAGGGAAACAATCCGTGTTCCCATTTTAAACTATGAAAATTTTTAGTGAGCCACGCATTACTTCTCCGGTATTTACGACTAATGTCTCTCCACTCAAACGGCGGTTTGAATGTTCGCGTAATTATGTTCCCCTCAGAGTCAGCAATGCTAAGTTCCTTGGTAATAAAGCCATACTGAGAGAAAAATCCTTGCAGATTAACATACTTCATGGTGGCTGAGACACGACTGAGCCTCTACTATGCTTAACTCAGTATTTTAACAGCTTTGTCTCGTGGATTATAGGAGACAAGTCTGTCGTGCAATATTTTTGCAAATGCTTGTGTTAAGATCGGTAGGTTGTCTGAGCTTGTGATCTCCAACTTGCAATCTATGATATTCGAAGGTATTTTCTCAGCTTGACGGCTTACATCAAACATGAATAACGTAGCCAGTTCCTTAAACTGATGAGGGTCAAGCAAAGGTGCATTCTGCTTTCCATAGTAAGACTCTTGAAAATTTGAATACATATCATATGCGATTAAGTAAAATCCATTGTCGAAGTTTATGTCCAAATCCGTGTATGGATAACTTTCTGAATTCAAGAATAGTTTTATATTCTTTATGTTGCAGTGGTCAAACCTCGATTTATCGGCAGCCATTACATTATGTTTAGCCGATTGAAAGCCGACTATTATGTATCGTGGTTTTTCCATCGAGAAGCTTGTCTTTACTGACCAGCTGACATTTTGTGCTTGTGGCATGCTGGGATATGTTAAAACAGACCAAGATCTAAATGCTATATCTATATTTCTGCTTTTCTCCACAAGCTTAAGCAATCGCGTGCGTTCCGCTGGAGACACTTGGATGTGTGGTACGGCCCAATCGATAGAGTTTATGGTTAAATTAACTGCTTGAGGCTGCGCACTCGCATCTACGATCGAGTTAATGTACGTATTTTCTAAAACTATAATTAACTCTTGTTTGGAGTTTAGAAGTATACGGTGATAATCCTCAGCAAAGCCGAGGAGATGGCTTAGCGGAACACAGATTTCGAAAACACCATCGGCTGTTAGAGGCAAGCTATAGTTTTCCTCGAGACACCATCCCTCCATTTTGCTGATGGTGTATTCATCACGAGTTCGTGAAAGATAATTCTTCACTGTAGATACCACTCCTAGTGATCTGGTCTGGTCTATAAGAACGCCGTTCAGTTCAAATCCTATCCGATTGATCATATGTAATACACCATTGTTTATAATCTTTGCATGGTCCGGTTTCCGTCCGTCTGCCTTTACGAGTTTTCCACGTATACGCAAAAAGGATTTTGAGATGTTTGTGTATGCATCATGATTTTGAATCACTATACGGATTTCAGATTTGGGGGCATAGGGTCCATTTAAGTATGGTTTGTAAATATGCAGTTCAGTTTTTGAAATAGAATCCTCAAATTGTGGTGCTTGCTCGACTTCAAGAATGGTGTTCTCCATGACGATAAACTCTAAATCCAAGTTTTTTAAGGAATCTCACGTTAACAGATGTTAGCCGCTTGATGTCTCGTCGTCTACTGGATAAGGACACACCTGAACCGCTCCATTTATGCTTAGAAAAATATTTCACTCCCATTGTTTTTTCAAATGCAGTCTTAGAGTTATTTCTTCCTTTCTTAGGTTAACTAAGTGTCCTTCCTGATCGACTATTTGAATGTCGAGCTCCGATATCGATTGAACGGTAACTGGGACATAAATGAGCGTGGTAGGTCGTTCATTTATCTTATATCCCGGAGGTACTATGGGGGAAAATTCATGAATAGTATTGTTTAATTTACCATTCAAGTATGTGTGTCCCACAGCATTGCTTGTAATTCGTATAACATTCACGGGGAATATATTTACAGGATTTGTCGATTCATGCAGCTCACCTGCTTTGTATACTTGAGAAGAAAATCCAAGCATTTCACCTAATGTATTTTTTCCACTAAAATCCACATGTATATTGTTGCTGAACATTATGCACTGTAAGGTGTTGGGGTTGCCTCGTAATAGAAATGTTGAATCTGCAGGTAGGTTCTGTTTTATGTAAGCTTCCATGTCACTTATTTCATATGCACCTGTTGGTAATTTCATTTCATGATGTTCATTGATTGCGATGTATCGAAAAACTTGATTATTTTCATCAATGTTCGGTATCGAGTTATATGTTGTCAGATCGATCAATGCCATTGTCCACTCTCCATCCAATTGCAAGGGAGGGAAGTAGTAGGTTCTCATAATCGAGCTCTTCCCAGTTAAAATTAATGTTATTGACATTTTGTCTAGTTTACACTGCGTCTCGCGTTGTGTGTGGTCTCTCTATAAACACTCTGTCGCATATGTGGCTTATGATAACACTAATGCTTCTTATATATTGATATTAAAAATCTTAAGCATAAGTGACCGCAATTCCATGAATGCAACTTTTGTTGCCTGTCATAATTATAGGTTATGTTGCACTTGTTTAAATATCGTATCAGTTCCACTGGTGGAGGCAAGTCTCCGAAGCTATCGTAATATTCAACGTTAGGACCGGTCTTGACATAAGCAGTCCAATGCGTTCCCGGTCCTTTGGATGAGTCTAGATTCAAAATAGCACTTTCATTACGCCATGGTTTCTTAGGTAGCGAATCGCGCATGTATATTTGTCTAAAGTATGGTATTTTCAATTCTTTTATCGCCTTCATTAACTCGAGGTTTGTAAGAGCTCACTTTGGTAAGTTTTTGATTATCGCTTCCTGCTCCCGCGATTTTTTTTTCTTCTTCTTCCTCTTCGCTTTCCCCCACCACCCGACTGTGGATAGGGGCGTAGATAAAGTCCTGAACCGTTTTTTGCTGCACGTGCTATCGCTTGCATACGTGCCTGACTCCGGACATCGGAAACAGTTTTAGCAACACCCGCAGCTCCACCAATTAAGCTGCCTAATGCAGCGAGTGCTGGAAATATAAATGGTAATAGACCACCCTTCTTCCCCAGGGCTTTCCTGACAGATTTACGGTTTCTCTTCTTTGATGATGATTAAAATCTTAAACCTGCACCAAGCTTACGTTTCACTCTCATAATCTTGTTAACGGTCCACGCGGATACTCTCTGTCCAAATTTAGTTTCGGGAGACTTTCTAATCTTCTCGGCCGTGTCAGCTAATATTTTATCCGCTTTATGTCTTTCAGACAAGTTATTACTATTCGCATACACAATATCGTGAAGACGACACGCCTCGTCTAGTGCATTCACACCACGATCACCTCTTGCTAGTCTCTCGGCTAGTCTCGTGCCAGGTCCACAGAAATTGTAGCCCGGAAGATGTGCCTCGAATGGTAGCTTATTTATAACAGAATTAACTAAGCCTGAACCTCTCTTCCGTCTCATACAAGACATATCAAGACACTGAGTGGTTTCACTATAAGGATGACTGTTTTATAGTGTTTAGGTTTAGTATTAAGAATGGAGGTTGTTCAACAACAGCTCGCTTTACCAATTTCACTAATTGATGATGATGTGTTTAGTAAAACTGAAGAACGTCATGGATCTCTGTTACCAAATACCATACGGTGTATAGTGTCAGGTCCTTCGAATTCTGGCAAAACTTGTCTTATTCTTTCACTTCTAGAACAAACCAATGGGATACGTTTTGAGAATGTGTATTTATATAGCAAGTCCCTAGAACAACCAAAATATCAACGTTTAGCCCATGTGCTGGAAAATGTCGGGGGAGTGAAATTTTTTAAATTTCGAGAAAATGCTGATGTTTTAGACCCCAGTCAAGCCCTCCCCAACTCTGTGCTAATCTTCGATGATGTTGCTTGTGATAAACAAAGCATTGTTCAAAAGTATTATTCTATGGGGCGACACCACAAGATCGACTGTTTCTACTTGGTACAAACTTATACCCAAACCCGAAAGCAATTAATGCGAGATAATTGTAATCTAATAATTTTGTTTAAAATGGACGATCTTAAACTAAAACATGTGTTTTCCGACCATGTCGGTACAGATATGAGCTTTGAGAGATTTAAAACTCTTTGCGGTCACTGTTGGAACAGTCCTAATGAGCATGGTTTCATTGTGATAGCTAAAGATTTTCCTCTACATAAAGGGCGTTACAGATGTGGTTTTGATCAGTTTATTGTGATAGGTTCATGAATCATGATGTCAAAGTTCGGTGGTGGTGGACTTAAACGATCGCACGACTCATGCATGACGTTTACTCGTGAAGGGGACTGCGACTTAAGCTGGAAACATCTGAAGAGAGTTGGTGATCCTAAACAAGATGGTGATGCTGCTAATAAGAAGTATGTTGACGCAGTAAGCGGGGCTTTTACACATGCTTTGCATTCGATGACTGATGGTATGACACGACAAGTTACAGATATCAACAGATCACTTACTGTAACAAGAGATGTGCAAGTGGGGATTATGGAGTTCTTGCGCAATATGGAGGCTAAAGAACAGCATTTAATTGCTCAATTAAATGAAAGTCTTTCAGCTGTGTCGACAAAGTTGGGTGATATGTGCACCTCGTTGGAGAGCAGGTTAGATTTATTCGCACAAACATTTATAGAGGAACTAAATGATGCACTAAATGCTAACATGGTTGAGATGGTATTGAAAATTAATGCTGGAATTGTACAACAGCTTTCACAAATGAATCGCACTGTTGGTGTTTTGACGATTACTCCAGATGAATATTCTCGCGGTGTGTTGTCTAAGAAACCTTCACCTCCAAAACCAGCACCTGCAAAAACAGCATCTTCAAAACCAGCACCTCCAAAACCAACACCTCCAAAACCAGCACCTCCAAAACCAGCACCTCCAAAACCATCAAGCTTTAGACATGCCTAGATCACTCACGTATTGATGCTAGTTGTATATAAAAGGGTGATATGCTATCGCTTACTCTGCAGTCATGGCTCTTGAGGCTAGTAAGTTGGAGCGCGTCATAGAAAATGTTCGTGCAAAGTATCTACTTGCCAAACGAGCTCGTTTGGAGAGGGATGCAATTAATGAAGAAATATTCAAGTCTGTTAATTCGCGTTTGGATAAACTTGGACCTACTACATCGCTCGCACAGTCTATCGATACTGTGAAGCAGGATTCTGCGGAAGAAGCTACTGTGAAACAATATTTAGAATCAAGCGACAGTGATGACTCGAATGCTATTCCTTTAAAACATCACGGTGTTCCATATGATGATTCTTTAGGTGGAGTGCAGTCTTATTTGCAGAGCTACAACCTTCGCTCTGGTGATGGAACCTATGGTGTATCTAAACGACATAACCGCTGGTTTTTAGGGGACACGGAAGTATTTTTTCACGATAACAATATGATTCGCGTTAAAGATGAACTAATACAACCTGCTCCTGGTTTATTTGAACTTTTATTTCGCAGAGAGCCGCATACGTACTCGGAATCGGCCCTTAAACAATATGGTAATCTACTAGAGCTTACAAATGCTTATTTTAAAAAGAATGATCCTGTAACAAATCTCTATAAAAGCACGTCACATGCGAAATTTGATATCATTAAGCAACTGTTTCCACATATTGGTTCGCAGCAACGAGGAAGTGGATTGTTACATAAAACATTGGATTTAGGTCGTAAACGAGAGTTCATTTATTGGAATGATCCGAATGAGATAGTAGATCGACTCAGGTTGTTAATGGCCTCGCAGGCTTCTGGCCACACTGGACACAATAACGAAATCCTTTCGATACTTGAAGAGTTACAAGAATCAGGATACATTGCAAAATGAGCGACGCACAGCGTGGGATTGCATACGAGCTTCACCGAGGCAAACGTATTATATTTCCTCGCAGAAAGGTTTTAACATATGGACTCCATGATTTACTACAGATTGATTTGGTAGAAATGATACCATACAGTAAAGTGAACAGTGGTTACAAGTACATCCTGACTGCCATAGATGTGTACAGCAAACGTGCTTATGCAGTTCCAGTTAAACAAAAGACAGGTGTGATGGTTACTGCTGCCATGAGAAGTATTTTGAAATTAGCAGGAAGTTTTAAAAGTATTCAAAGTGATGCAGGAACAGAATTTTATAACTCAACTTTCAGAGCTCTTATGAAAAGAAAAAAATATTAATCATTATTCCACTCACAGTGAGATTAAAGCAAGTGTGGTAGAGCGGTTTAATAGATCTCTAAAATCGCTGCTTTTTCGCGAGTTTTCAGCTCAAGGAAATTATAAGTGGCTTAAAATTTTACCACAAGTTCTACATGTCTACAATAACAGATTCCACCGCACCATTGGCATGGCTCCGAATCAAGTGAAGGATGACTCTTTGCTACAAAGTGTTTACAAATATGTAAAGACAATTGACCCTAGAAAACCTAAGGCTCGTGTGGGGGATCATGTACGCGTGTCACGAAACAAGAAATTTTTTGAAAAGGGGTTTACACCGAATTGGTCTCACGAAGTGTTTAAAGTAACAGCTATGAGGTCCAGCTTTCCGCGTGTGTATAACTTGAGTGATATGGATGGAAATAAAATACAAGGTGTTTTTTATGCTTCAGAAATTCAAATTACAAAATACCCTAATACATACTTGGTAAATAAAATTCATCGAAAGCGTGGTGAAAGATTCCAGGTGTCTTGGAAGGGGTTTCCCGATACCGTGAGGACATGGGTAAAGAGAAACGATATGGGAGTTTAAGATTACATATACACATTTTATTTTACCTTATTGCTTGTTCTCAATCGAAGCATATTCTATGGAATCGTTTGTGTGGGCTGTTGTTGAGATTCTATTCCTGCAATGTATTTATAATGTGTGGACTACTTCCTGAACGCGACCCAGCACTCTGCAGCTTGGGATCAACAAGCTGTGACGTCAGCCCGCGCTGGGCGCCTCATTGGAATGTGTAGCGCGACATCGGGGTTGCATGTCATCTTTCCGTCAAGACCCGGTCTTCATTCTGTCTCTGACAATTCCATAATGAACATGGCTGCTTTTGAGGAAATTCGCGATTGTATTGAATATGCGCTTCATGCTTGCATCGGCATGAATATAGATGCGATAGTACACCATCTAGAGGTCTCCGCGATCAATTTGTTCGCTGCATTTCCAGAGGAATACGAGTTTCTAACATACCTTTACAACGGTATTATAGCATGCCTTGAAGCTGTAATGGAGGCTCAAGAGCAAGTGGAGCCAGATGATGGAGTGGACAGCGGCTTCGGAGAGAGTGACGGTGAAGCATAATGCTTGCGCCCTTGTTAAACATGGAAAATAGGCCTCTCGGGGAAACTCGCCATGTATAAAAAAAAGGAGTTAACACATCTAATGCTGTACCTCCTGAGACATAGTCTCTAAGGTGATGTGGAAAGCAGCATACCACTATAAATTCAAACACAAGTTTTTATTTTTTTTTTTTTTCAGCTTACACTCCAGAGAATCTTCCGCCACGTCGAGATGAAGAGAATGAGACTACACATCATAGTTATAAATTCACTATCACTAAATAATAATAATGAGCTTACACTATTATTAAATGCATTACAGGAAAGCTAACACTAAAGTATGCCTATAAGAAAATATTTCTTATGCCTGCTTCTGATGCATATAAAGGAACACATATCATGATCATTTAATATGGTGCACTCTGTGCATGTAAGGGAACAATCTTTTCGGTGCACTCTGTGCATGTATTGGAACGAGTCCTTGGGTGTATCATGTGCTTCCAAGATGGTGGGGCTGTTGAATCCAAGATGGCGGAGAATTGTTTAAAGGTTGTAATATTTTTTAAATTTAAATATCGCGCCCTCTGGTAGCAACACTTGTAACTAAATATATCGATTAGCATTCGACCTATCGAATGGTGCAGCGCCCTGGCAGCTGAAATATGAAATAAAAGTAAATATATCGATTAGCATTCGACCTATCGAATGGTGCTGCGCCCTGGCAGCTGAAATATGAAATAAAAGTAAATATATCGATTAGCATTCGACCTATCGAATGGTGCTGCGCCCTGGCAGCTGAAATATGAAATAAAGATGGCGACGGTGGCACACTCTGGTAGCCAACTTGAGAATCAAGATGGCGGCACCTCTGGCAACTAATTTTTGAATTTGCCGCGCGATACTAGCGACATCTACCAGCCAACTTGAGAACCAAGATGGCGGCGCCTCTGGTAACTAATTTTTTGAATTTAGCGCCATCTGGTAGTCTGTGCTGGAATTAAAGATGGCGGCTGTATAATAATTTTTAATTTCAAATGTGGCGCCTTAGGTATGCATTAAGGAAGGCAAAAACACCCTCCCCCCATTTATCATAAACTTGACATCAGTAAGTAGCATATATAGATTATTTATTCCACCATATTCCAATTGGTCTCGTGGTCTAGTGGTCAAGGCGTCCGCCTCGTAACCACGACATCCTGGACGTTTTCACATCCCATGGATCGAATCCCAGCCTCGGCACTGAAAATATTTTAGTTAAAGGAAAAATAATACCTGCTGCTACCTGGTGGCGACCAACAGAACTATATGACGTCACACAAGATGGCGGCCTCCAGCAGACGAAACAAGATGGCGGCCAGAAGAAATCAAGATGGCGGCCTCCAGCAGACGAAACAAGATGGCGGCCAGAAGAAATCAAGATGGCGGCCTCCAGCAGACGACACAGAATCATGACATCATGATTCGAAGTTGGTGGAAATTTCTAGAAATACAAAATGGCGGATTTGCGAATTTGCGATTTGCGGATTTGCGGATTTGCGGATTTGTGAATTTCCGGATTTGCGGATTTGCGGATTTGCGGATTAGCCACTGGATTAGCGGATTAGCCACTGGATTAGCGCATAAAAACTAGATTTGCACATAAAAAACCATAAAAAATGCGTAAAAAACCATAAAAAATGGGATAATCCCCGGATTACCCCGCTCCCCCCTCTTCTATGTTCCAGAGTCGGCACGCTCTCCCTACTATTTGTTAATATAAAAGATGGAGGACTTTTAAAATTTAAACACAACTAGTACTATAAGTTTAAACTTGGTACCAGTAGTGAAAAATATGGTGGCCTACAGCAGAAGATATTTTTGTTTTAATTGTGAGCGTAGTAATGAAAATGGCGGTCTTTTCAAATGTGGCGTGCCCATTTGTATTTTTGAATATGGCGTCAGTATAAAACGATGTCTGCCTAAAGCATTATATAATTTTTTTAAGTGGGTGACACTGTAAACAAGATGGCATCACGAGCATCTGGGTGACCGAGGAGTCCCAGTGATGTGAAAGGTACGGGCCGTGTCGGTATTTACCGGGCCTACAGTGGGGGGGCTTGCACTGGTGGTGTCCTGGGGTATTCGGCGGCTGGAGGTCTGCGGTGGCGTAGCATGTTGGGATGGGTCTCCTCAACCACTGTGCGTAGCCGTGGATTTTCCATAACCGTGCCGCGTCTGAATATCGTAAATATTCCAGGTCCATTGGGGCCAATGGCAGCTTCACTACCATGTAAAACAGATACATCCCCTGGCTTATTCTGATACTACCTTTGAGCTGCAGGCACAGAACCACGGATGAGTGCAGCTAATAGATCTTGCGAAAACATGTAAACAAGATGGCGTTTCCTAGCAAACAATTTTTATTTACATTTGGTGGCACCATAAAAACAATGCCCGACTTTAATTTTTTTTAATAATGCCACCAATAATAAACTTGGCTTCAGTAATAAAGATGTCTGCCTAAAGCATACGATATTGTTTCAATTAGGCACCAGTGACTATAAGTTAGAACTGGGCGCACCTTAAGGTGTATTGGCCCCCAACTGAAAGGATAAATTATTTATTTAATTATTCCTCCCTCAACAGATGCTCTGGTCTAGTGGCTAGTGTCGCTGACTGCTGATCCACCTCTCTCGGCTCGGTTTGATTATTAAAATTAATAATTTTTTATAAATTTTATAATTTTTCATGATTTATTATAATAAAAATTAAGGATTTTTAAGATGGCGGTCGTAACGATGATTGTAGCGGTGAGGTAAAAACTGAAGATGTTTTTTCTTAAAAATAACATCACACCAGCGCTTCCTAGCTTCGAAAATATGAACCAAGATGGCCACCGACCGTGACGTCCACAGCAGACATCTCCCTGCCGCGTGGAGCCCCGCCCAAGTCTGGAGCCCCGTAGCAACTACCTGTTGCTTTGTTTACTGTGTCCCAGAACTCTACCGCTTACCCTACTGTGGATCCGCAGAGGACTTCCAATCCCTTAGCTAAGTGCAGGCAAATATTTGCAATACGTGCAACGCAATATAAATATAAAACACTTGCGTTAACTTTACTAAATATAAGTAATTTTCACTTTTTCGATAAGACTATGAAAGTTTAAGTGTGGATAGTGGGTGATATGTTTTCGTTTTAAATAAAAAAAAAAGTGGGTTAAGCCAATTGCATGTGATTTAAGTTAAAGTATAAATAAATGTTTCCCTAAGTGTAAAGTCAAGAGTGTATTTGTGTGTTATTTTGTGTGTTGTAATGTGTAGCCGTGTTTAAGCGGATCCATGGATCAGACTCTTTGTAAACCGACTTCAAAAAAGGAGGAGGTTCTCAATTCGTCTGTAATTTTTTATGTTTATTACCTCAGAACGTTCGACTGGGTGAACCGATTTTTATGATTCTTCTTTTATTTGAAATATGGTGCTTCTCGTGTGGTCTCATTTCAATTTGCTCCAGTTTTGACAATGGCGTCCATGAAAAAAACCATACAAGTCTTAAATTTGTATTAAGTATGTGCGCGACAAATGGACGAATAACTCAATATCACGCCAACCGATTTCGATTATTCCTTTTTTATTGGAAAGGATGTACTTCAAGGGTAGTTTGATGAGAGTTTGGTTAGGTTCTGACTATGGGATCCATGAAAATGTAACTGAACTCTTCAATTCTTAGGAGCAAATTAACACCACCGCCGCCGATTCATCATATTGCCATCCGGGGCAGTAAGCGTGGGCGAGGCCAGAAACCGAAGATTCTATAACTCGCTAAGTGCATAGTAATTCAGGTGCACCCCACACTGGTGAAGAATCATTTGAATCGACGGCGGGGGTGCGTGTCTTGTGGGATAAGTTTGGAACACGGGCCTGTGTGTGCGCTGGTAGGTTGTGTAAGCAAATTAACGATACTCGGCCGAATCTTTTATAGGCTATCCGGATATTTAGTCACCTACCGTAACGTGGATCAAGCTGAGACGGTTTGCACGTTGCTCTCCTCTCTCTTTGGATAGACGATCGTGTATCACGCAAAGTCGGTGGGCACGTTGCTCCTTTCGTCTCATTTTATAGACGATCGTTGATCAAGCCGTGACGGTACATACGTTTTTCGATATTTTCTCTGTTAAAAACTTTTTCCTGTAAAGCTGCATTTTCGAAAGTCTATTTTTGCGCTCCTCGCAAGTCTCTTTTGAAATTGTCCTCGATGTAGATTTCCTCTGTCGAGATAGGCGTTTCTCCCTGACTTCGTTTGTTTCATTTAAACGTTGCTGTCTCATATGAGCAGCACATTTAGTAGGTCTACCCATATTCAGACAAATTAATTAGTGTACTTCAGATTCACTAAAAATCAAAAAATAAACACAAATCTTAACAAAAAAAACCACTTCAAAAAAATATTCCAGAACAAATTAATATGCACTAAAAGTAAAAAAAAATAATTGCGTATTTTTCTACAACTTTATAATCAACTTACCTTTTATACTTATCAATATGTAGCTACTATCTATGTGTTTACCACGCAAGAAGGTAGGTATAATGTAGTAAAAATTATTGTTATTTTTGGAGTCGGAGGCAGCCAATAATAATACGAGAATACTTTAAGAAAATTTTTTTTTTACAAATTAACTTTAATACGAACGGCAATATATTTTGAGTACTGTCACAGAATACCAGTACCTAATTAAACCCATTTATAAATTAACTTTTATGAGACAATACACTGTGACAATATCTGCGACCTTGAAACGACATAAATACAAATACCTAATCAAACCAAACAAACGAACTTTAATACGACACTATGCTAAGACATAATGTAGCAAACGGTAAACGAAAATATAGCCAATATTAAACACAAGGACTTTCTGTAAGAAGGACGGGGTAGGTATGTGTTGAGTTAGATTTAAAGTGTGACACCGACACCAAAAATAACAATAATCGCAACTACATTATACCTACCTTCTTGCGTGGTAAACACATAGATCGTACCTACATATTGATGAGTAGAAAAGGTAAGTTGATTATTAAGTTGTAGAAAAATACGCAATTTTTTTTTTTAGATTTTAGATTTTAGTGCATATTTTTATATATATATTTTTTGAAGTCGGTTTTTTTTGTGTTAAAATTTGTATTTATTTTATAGCAATCACTGTATGTGTGGAGAATGACATGACCACTGTGTGTCACGTTGTACTAATATGATTAGGTAATTTGTTTGCTAACGGTGTTGTATGTAGTTTGCCATGTGGTCAAAAGTAATATTTCCTTTACGCTTAAGTGAGAGTATTGCAAGTGTAAAGAGGTCTGTGGTTCGTATCTGACAACCTCAAAGATATTTTAGATTTTTGAAATAGTTATTTCAACAACATGTAGGTTGTTATCTTACGAGATTTTCGATCAAAAATCATATATTCAAAAAAAACCTTTTTCGTGTATAAATTTCATTAAGCTCTGTATCCCGTGTTGCATAAAATTCATAAAGTAATTTAAAATAGCGAATTTTCCTTTTTTTTGTAATAGTTTGGGTTTAATTGACATAAAATCATGTTCTCTTGAAATACGAAAATTTTACCTACTACTAAATAAAACCACTCAATGCATACAAACACATGCACATTTTTTCCACACCCAATTAAGAACTGAATTATTAATGCGTACAATTTTAAGATCAGCTGACTTGCTACAAATTTTTACTGATGGTGGTTTTATTTTATTATAAAAAATTACGTTCACAGACTTCAAAACCTTTTCAAGTCTTCGGACACTTATTACTGCAGATTGACTTGTTGAAAACAAAGCAATTAAAATATATGTGGATGGGGCGAAGTTCTATTGAAATTTAGCCTGAATTTAAAACATTTCGCTAAAATGCAAGAATTGGCCGTCTAGGAATGACGGATACCTTACAAATATGAAAACAGCACTGTGAAATACCAGAAAAAAGGATAAACATGCGACAAATCGTCATAAAGATATAAATGATGTTACTAATATAAATAATTCAGCATCCACTGAATTGGCTAATATAAAGCCTGTTTCTCTCCTAACATATATAGTAATTTTAAATACTGTTAAATGATTAAGTTTGAACGGCTCAGTAATCATAGCGTCTTTATTTTGAGCCAAATGTTCTGGGTTCAACATCTGGCTATATGGCTCATTTTGAACTTGTACTTTAACTCCTGGGGTTGTAGGATTCAGGACTAGGTTCGTAAAACTACACATTGCAAAAGGCAACAGCAAACCATCGTAGAATCATATTTCCTAGTCACACTACGGTCACAACCCTGTGACGATTGTTAGATACATCCTTACCAGCCTCCGCCCTGGCAAACACAAACATGAGTTAATTATTTCAGATAGCCCCTACTGTGCTTAATGGCCACTCGCCAATGGCTTGTCACTTATCTTGATTTAGTACCATTTTTACGACATACATAGTTCCTCCGAGTATTAGCTTCTGACTGGCCGCCATCTTGGATTGTGACGTCACGGCGGCCATCTTGAATGACATTGACTTTGTCCTTTGACCTAAAACTTCAAAATGTGCCAAAAATAACCGAACATTCGCCAAAATATGCCAAAATCCGACAAAAGTTTCCGGTTTTTTGAAATAAAAAAAAATCCGCTAAAAAAATTTCAAAAATTTTAAACATAAAACTGTCTCTATTTGGAGGGAAACATTCCCGTTTTGAGGGACATTTTAAAGTTTTAGTTCTCAGAAACGACAGTGGCTTGAAAAGTCCGCAAGGTGGCTTAAGAATTCACATCTCTAACCTCCCTAAGCCACCAAGGTCATGACGTTTTCAATCAGTATGCCACGGCTTCAATCTTAAATTATGACTTAACAGCTGCAATTATCGAAATGAACGCTATTTCGAAAACCAGTAATTTTTATGTGTAAGTTATTTAGTCTTGAAAAAATAATAGCACAGACGAACACAATGTGCTCTAAACGACGAGACTGTTTCAAAAAGATCAGTAAAGAGAAACAGTCAAAAAAAAACCTGGATAACACAGAAATCATAAGTACACAGCGATGAAAATAAACAGATATTATGCACATTACAACGAAGACAGCACAGAAGATTTTCTATGACAAAACAATTACGGCGATCCAACTGAACCTGCCTGATATTTTTTAATGTTTGAATGTGTTAGTCTGTGCTGTCGTCATTGTGTTGCCCATAATGCCTGTTAAGTTTCATCGTTGGGTTTATCTGTTCGACATCAGCTGATATAGGCTTCTTCTCTGTGGGGTTATGTTTTCATTTATATTTCTCATTTTGCATTGTTTTTTGACGTGACAACGTCTAATAAATCGATGAACGCCGTCTGCACGCACGAAAAAGTGTCCCGTTACGCACATTGTCCCGTTAAGCTGTGTCCCGTTACGCTCATTGTACGCTTGCGCCGCATCTATCTCTCTTCCACTCGATTGGAACAACCATCGATTTGACTTTTTCGAGGCACATTAAACTTGAAACACTCCCATTCGTTTCCTACTTTTCCTATCATCGTCCTATCCTTAAGAGAATAACACAGATTGGAAGAAGTTAAATAGCAAACATGTATAAAAGTTATAGTTAAAATAATCTGTTCGTTTAAGTAATAAACATATTTGAATTAATGAATGCAAATAAAAGTAAATTTATCAATTAAATTGTAGATTTCATTTCACTCATTATTTGTATCCATACAAAATAGTGACAATTCATTAAAAATGATTCAATTTTATTCATAAAAGTATGCAATCATTTCATCAATGTTTTGTTATGACTTTGTCACGTTAAACTATCGTCCGTAAACCGACTTTACAGACAACCATTTTTTTTATAAAAAAACAGTGTCAACCTGCAATGGCGTATGTAAAAAAATTGTATTAAATCCAAATTCAAAGGCGTGACCTACCTTGACTGGGGCAAGCTGCTACCAGGCTGTGAGACGACCAGACTTCTCTCCTGGAAAACACACACACGCACAATCAGTGACGAGCGACATTGAACATAGGCACAGCTGTTACCAGACCATTACTCCTTTTCATTAACCTGTTCAGATGTACCTTTCCTGACTGTTCAAGCCGGCCTTTGTAAGTTCCTAATAAACTATATACCGTTAACACAACACCTACTCAGCACGAACACAAGCAAAAAGTGGTGTTTTGAAACAGACAATATACGAGCTGGAAGAAAGAGTGGTGGTTAAATCCCTAATCATTAGCTTTGTAGGTCCTAACTCCTTAATAATCTGTGCATTACCATGCGACATTGGACCATATTGAACAACTATATTTTCAAAACTATTTTCGTTATTATTTCTTTAATTTTAATCATGTAGATTCAAACACAATCTAGGGGATTCTAGGGGTAAATATTGACATTATTAGTAATTATATTTTATTTAATTTTTTTATAGTCCCTTAAATCTTATTAGTTTGTTTTCTGTGAAGCTCAAATTAAATTTCTTCGTTGTTTTTTCTTAGATTTTGCTGTAGTACAATAGCCGTTATGTATATATCGTCACGAAGTTAAAATTTGATAGTCAGATTTTTCACTTTTGTTTCTCGTTACTGGTGGAGATAAAACTTTTCTCTTGTTCGTGATGCAGTTTCCCTCGAGGGGAAGCTGTGTAACATCAGCGAGGGAATGTGTGTCTCCGCTGGGCTGGAAGGAATGCGAACCTTGCTCGTGTTTGCCTCGGCACAGGACATGCCCAGGTTTCAGCCCCGCCAGTTGATGCGCTGCAGTGCTGCCTGGCCTGGGCGAATCCGGCGCCAGCATTTTTTGTAGAGCTGTAGTAAACCATGTGTATTCGGTACTGAGTAACGGGTGTGCCATCTGGTACCGAGTAGCGAAACTTTACACACGAATGCACTTGTAGTTCTACACTTTACCTATTATATCAAATTTAATTTAGAATGAACTTAAACACAAGTCTGGTTTAAAATACGTAAAAGTGAAAAAATGCACCTTACGCAGTTATTTAATGTATAAGTATGTTTTCTACAAATTACGAATGTTGCGACGCTGCGGACGTCATACTGTACGCGTGCGCCAATACGACTCGATTCGTTGCTCTAACATAACATAGCATGTTATGAGGTATTAGAAGTAACGAGTTAAGTAACGATACGATAGTAACGAGTACTAATTGTTTTAGTAACGAATACATATGTGTACGCTTTTTTTTTGACGTGAAAACGTCTAATAAATCGATGAACCCCGGCTGCACGCATGAAAAAGCATGACTCATTCTCACGTTCCGCCTGAGCCGAGCATGCAAGAACCGGCCAACCACCGTGCGACCGTGCGAGAATGTCTTCTATAATATAAAACGGGCTTTTTAAAAGCAGCAATTAAAAAAAAAAAAAGATTTATTTTCCAATTTCGACATTTCAAATTAACAACTTATTGACATTGATTTGATTTCAGTTTATTTCTATAACTAATTGTTCATGATATTTAAAAAAAAATTTAATTAAATTTTCAAAAACTGTAAATAATATCTGAAAACTAAAAACTATGCAATTTTTCATCAATCTTTTCTTATGACGTTATCACGTAAAATTATCGTCCGTAAACCGACTTTGCAGACAACCCCCTTTTTTCATTACTTTTACATCTCTAATTGTTTGCCTTCTTTTCACAGACGAGAGAGCCAAATGTCCGATCGTGCATGTTCGTTTTTTTTTTTTTTTTGGTTCATTGTAAAAGTTAATGTTAGCTACATTATAAATAATTTAAAACATTGTGGACGGTTGATTTGGTTATGATAGCTACATTAAAGATACTGTGAAATCATGTAAACGGTTTCCTAGCCCTGGTTGGATCTATATTAAAAAGTTATTTGCTAAGCAACCATAAAATGATTTTACAGTATTTTTAATGTAGCTATACTTACCTAAAATAACCAACCATTCACAATGTTTTAAAGTACTTATAATGTAGCTAACCTATCCTAATAGACCGCAAAATTTAATGCCACACCGGTTTATGCAATCAGATAGAACGTGGAAAAAAAAGCGAGCATGAACTTCGGGAAACATCAGGTGTGGCTCTCTCGTCTGTGAAATTAAGGCTTCCCGTCTGAGCACAAGCTGTGCCATTACCGCGCGGTCGGAATATTTTGATAAACTTCTCGTGTTTGAAAACATCACGTAAAAACCTCATATCAGGCAGTTAAAACCGTATGGGTTTTGGGGACAAGAAACCGGTGTATAAGCGGCTCTTGTCCGGGATCCCGAGACAAACTGTCATGCGGTCGTGCGCGCGGTGAACGGTCATTGCTGGAGAGTGAAATGGCGTCCTGATGACGTCTACGTCTTAGTTTCCCGCACAACATGGCTTTCGCAAATGTTAAATTCCATTTTGGCTCTGAATTTTTCCTTAAATAGTGAGTAATGTCAATGCAACATTTTGGAAGTATCCCCTTTAAATCTTTTAAGTTTTAGTTAGTACTTATCTGTGTTATATCTCGAAGTTTTAATTGTGTGAATCCTAGAGAGTTCTTTAGTCTCTCCACGGTGTTTCAGTAAAAAAAATAATTAAAGTTTGATTTTACTACTACCAAACCTGTTTCATGCTTCTGTATTCCTTTGACTGGTATAAATGTTCATAATAATTTATCTATGAAGGTGTTGAATAACTAATTAATTTACACAATCAAGATACCGCAAAAAAAAACTGATGTAGTAAATTAAAATTATAACTTAATAATAAAGGATTTTAACTCACTATAATTTTGGTATTGGAAAATTGTTTTGATCATAAGAAAAATATAGATAAAAGTAAATATTTCTTAAAATAGCGGTTAACTTGCTCACGATGGTCTTATGTAGTTTCCCTGCTATGTGAATTTAGTTAGAGATGTGTGATAGTAATTTTTGCACCCAGTGGTAACAATTAATATTTTGTTTGTACGGGCTGGTTATACTGTTGATATAAGAGGACTATTATATTTGTTGTGACGAGGCCCTATTTATTTATTTATGAGTAATGAATGTTGTATTATTTTATTGTCATGGTTGTTTGTGGATTATAGATTATTTTATTGTTATAATAAAATATCTCTGTCAATATTTTCATGTGACATGTATCTTTACAGTATCTTTGTTTTCAATCCATGCACATGGTTCAACCTACTTCAGAATTCTGGTGCAGATATGCTCTACTGTTCTGAAATTATATTATTTTTTAGTCTGAGCTACAACAAGGACCGCCTATCCCAACCCTTTCTTCTTTTTAAGTGAAATGTGACAGTATAAAAACAAAAATTATATTACCTATGCATATAGTATTTATAAACTAAAGATATTTCCTCTACTTTAATGATGCTTATTTTGTTATTTCTTATTACACTGAGAATAACTGTAGCATTTTATATATTTTTATGTAATTTCTGCTACAATTTAATCAGTAAATTAGGTTTAAGATACTGCGGTAACCTCCTCATTAGTTTCTATGTGTTTAACTACCATCTGGTCTTCTAGAGGTGTGAAATGTTTTCGGCACGTGGCAGGATAATGCACGGCGCAGGAGGACAGGTACACAGGAACTCTGAGAGGTTGGCTGGCATTCGGCCGGGTTACGTCCAGGCGGCAACATGCGGCCAATCACAGCGGCTGTAATTAAAACGACGGGAGCCACGGCGCCGAACTGGCATTCCTGGGCGGAGGCGCGCAGTGCAATTACTGCTGCGGCGGTTCGTTGGCTGGCTGCGGTCTGGCTACTACCGCGCAGATGGGGTCGACCTCTTTGCCCCCGAACACATATCTCTGTCTCCAAGTCCACTCACGCGCTTAAAAACGCATTGAAGTTACGCCAAGATCACAGATGTTTCTTCACGCCCATTGATGTGTTCTCAAGCCTATTACAGGGATCCAATTCTATTGCTGTGACAATGAGCCCATTTATGCTCCTGAAACCCCAAGCCATTTGTGCCGAAAATTAGGCATTTCGTCACCTTTTTAATTTTTTCTATAATTTTAAAATTTTTTGGGGTTTCTATTTTTTTAAATTTATCTGGTTGTTAATGGGGGTGATTAACTTTTTGTTAGGCCGGTGTACGCCACGGATTTAAACTTTGTGCCAGTGGACCGAAGCCCCTTCCCAGGGGGCCAATCTGATATTTTGCTGTCTAATGTGGACATGGTCAGCCCGGTTGAAATTTCTCTCGCCTGCAGTCACGTCCCGAGTTTGTAATTTTAATTCCCTGCATGACCAAAACTGCTTTGAGCAGCTCCTGGGCTGCAAGCTGCTACCTTGTAGAGGCCTGCTGAGAAAAGCATGTCTCGTCACGAAGCAGTCTCCAGTGGAGCTGCGTTCCCACCTTAGTGGCTATTTCTGCCCCCCCCCCTCCTTCCTCTCTCTCCTCCTCACTTTAGTTCTGAGAAATTAAGCTAGGAGCAGTGACCGGACGGGACGATGACCTGATGCAAAAACCTTCTCCCGGGTCCGACAGACACATCCCCGACATCTAGCGGAGGAAAAAGTAACCGCGGGCCTGGTCGCCAGCGTGCAGAGCTTACCCTCATGACACCTGGTGGCAAGTCTGCTCACCACCTCAAGTAGTTCCCCCTTACGCCACTAGAAAGCAGCGTCGCGGTGCCATAAGGCACTATGCTTTCCTCTCGCGGCCCGGAGAAGTCGATTGTTCGTTGCTTTCGTTTCGGTCCGGTAGAGAGCGCGCATGTCGTGTTGTTGTCACGCCCGCCTCGGACTCCTTCGGAAATTTTCGGCTTAGAACCGAACTACCCCCTTCTTTGACCCGGGGCCTTACCGCCCGATTTAATTAGGTGCTTTGTCCGATTGCGGGGCACTCAGCCCTCTGACCTCGGCTACTGACCACGTCTCCTCTACGTCCTCTGCGCTAAGAGGCTTTTTGCGGGAACGGTGATTTTCGTGTGCACGAGAATGTAGTCAGCTTGCTTAAGGGATGTGATCCCGTTTGTACAGTAGCCAGGCAGAGGTAGTTTTTAGAAAAGTCATGCGTAGTTAAATTTTTATTTATTCTTATTTAATTCTAAAAATTCTGGTTTCGTCCGCGCATCCTGACTTCTCGGTCCGCGGCATCCTGATGTCGGCGCGAGACACCTAGTGAGCTCCGAACTCTACACCCTGGTTGGTGAGTAATCCGGCCTTTTCCCCCTCATTCCCGTTTGTTGGCCTTTTGCGCCGACGGTGTAGGACTGTCTGGAAGCAAGTCTAATACGTTTTGAATTTGATTTGGGTTTCAGACAGGGTCGAAGTGCTGGAGAGACAAATTGCTCCCAGCTCGTGGTCCTGCACCTCCACTGCGGGTCACGTTAGAAGAGAGGTTTCCGCGACCCGACGTTATTTTTTGAAGACCCGGGTGGTAATGTGAAATCAACATCCCCCCCCCCCCCCCCACTTTCTAGCTACGAACTACCTTAATCGAATGAATAGCCTATCAGCGAACAGTGCTTTCCTCAAGAATATGTAGAATCAATAAAACTAATCATCGATGTAATAATTGGACAAATCAAATTTTGGTGTGATACTAATAAATTTTTGTTTATGTTATTGTTTGTTGTTAAAGTTGAGTATATGTGTTATACTAATCTAGGGCCGGCCCGTTCTCGAAAAACTTAAGTATATAATTAATATATTAATTTGGAAACTGTTAAATGCCAAATTAAATGAAAACGGAATTCATTATTTCCTTTTTTTAAATAAAAAGGGAACCTATAGACCAAGCTACTTGTGTAGTGTTAATTTATTTATGATATACCTTCTTCCCGTAAACGATCCACCAGCTCCCCAGTTGCTTGTGTCAGGGAGTTCCAAATTGTCTTGTTCTCCACCTCGTGCCACCTCTGGTCAATAAACGTATTTTTCTTATATTTCTTACCCAGCAAGTTTCCAAGGCTCTTTTTAATTAATTTAAAAATAATTCAATTTTTAGGCACGAGGGGCGTTACACATTTGCTGTTACTCCAAGCCTATTGCTGTGCTCCAAGACTATTGCTGTGCTCCAAGCTTCTTGCTCTCACTACATGCCCATTGCTGTGACTATAAGCCCATTCATGTTTCTCCACGCTCATTGATGGTCCTCAAACCTATTGCAGGGATCCAAGTCTATTGCTGTGACAACAAGCTCATTGCTGTCCATACAAACCCAAGCCCTTTGATGTTACTCCTAGCCTATTGCTGTGGTCCAAACCTATTGCTGTGCTCCAAGCTTCTTTCTGTCACTACATGCCCATTGCTGTGAGTATAAGCCCATTCATGTTTCTCCACGCCCATTGATGGTATTCAAACCTATTGTAGGGATCCAAGTTTATTACTGTGACAATGAGCCCATTGCTGTCCATACAAACCCAAGCCCTTTGCTATTTCTCCAAGCCTATTGCTGTGCTCCAAGCCTATTGCTGTGCTCCAAGCTTCTTGCTGTCACTACATGCCCATTGCTGTGCTCCAAGCTTATTGTTGTGACTACAAGCCAATTGCTGTGACTATAAGCCCAATGATGTTTCTCCAAGCCCATTGCTGTTCCTCTAATAATATTGTTTCGCCTCTATGCTCACAGATTCACTTTCATGCCATACAAACAATTACCAACAATTACCCCTTATCTCACTCAATTTATGGAAACCTCAAGCCATCATCATTGCTAATATCCTTAGTAGTGTTGTACGTGTATATATCACACTCATACTTTGGAGGTATCGGACAGGCAATGGTTCATGCAAAGCCTCGAGCTACACTCATGGAGTCAGTACCCGCATTGTTTTGAGCTCTTAGCAAATTTGAAAACTTATTATCCTAAAGTTTATTGCGAGTGCCAAAGAAGAAGCCGAAGAATGGACAAAGAACTTGTTTATTCTCCAAAAAGGCCATAAATAAAAAAAAATGAGAATATAATTAAAATGACATCACTTTGCACAGTTATTAAGGCCATTAAGAAAGTTAACTGTGTGAAATGTAAGCGATAAAATATGACTTAATGATAATTATATATTAATAAAAATTATTTCACGAATATCAAGTAAGTGTAGCATATTAGTTTTCATTTTCTAACAGGAATTCACCGATTAAAGTAAACCCTGAACACAATTCCATATGTTTTATCGAAAAAAAGGGATGCAGGGATTTTTCCCCCCAGCAATAACCATGTGAACACAAATAACACCAGCAGTGTTCTTTCCAGGAAAAATAAGCATACGAAAAAATCCAACAAAATATTGTCCGATGCAATCAGGAGCATGTACAGAAAACCAACAGAAGCTTTCAAAATCCAGCTCAGTGAATACTTTTGGACATATGCTTACATATTGAAAATAAAATATTCTTGGCATGGCTATATACATTTTATGCATATGCATAATTGTAGTAGATATATGCTCAGCAGTAGTATAGCTTGATCCTCCTGGCGCTGGAATCTGAGTGAGGAGCGAGGAACGGGTCAATTTCCAACCACCCTAATGTCATGGCAACCATCTTGGATGACCTTGATTTTTGACCTTGAACTTTGACCTTGACCTTTGACTTTAAACTTTTGACATTGTCATTTGACCTCATATGCCATCTTTTCATCGAGTGCTTCCAATCCAGAACATTGCAATTTTTGTTACGTTCGCCATCTTGAATTATATTAAAACACGCCATCTTGGATCTGATGTAACCCCTTTATAAATTCTGATGACACGGCCGCCATTTTGTTTTCGTCTGCTGGAACCCCTATCATGGATTCCATCATTTTTGTTTCTGCTATTTGTTCGCTCTGTCTCATGCACATAATGTCGATGTTCCATTACCTGCTAATCTTGTTGGGGTCCTTATCGATACAATAAATTTTACAAAGTACACTGGAAGTGCAGTGATTTAAACCATGACAGCATGTAAATCTGGGTTAGAAAAAAAATATGCTTGATTAATACAAAAAATATAATTTAATTAATATTACAAAAAATGACAGGTTTGAGAAAAAAAATAAAAAATTACATAATAATACAAGAACCAATAAACAACGCGAAAAATTCTGGTCAACATTTATTTCTAAATTTAATTTTGGGAATTTCAAGACACTGTATAGCTGTAAGGCTCGATTTTCGATGTTGATCAAAGAAATACTTAAAGCAAAAATTACACACAAAAATTTTGGGCGTATTTTTTGTAACCGGAGGTCTCACAAATCGGGAATTTTTTTAATGTAATAGTAGTTTTACAGGCAAAAAATCTAATTGATCTTTTCTTTCTTGTTTTGTTACATGTATCGGACATACATTATTTTCATTAAGTGCGTACACATTAACTAACAATTTAAGATTATATTATATTTCTCAAAAAGGTTTATCTGATTTAATGGAGGCGAATAGTCCAGAGCACTAAAATCTAAATTGTTCTCCAAAGCATTATACCTCTTATCAACACTAATTTGGTGACTTCCCTCGATAAATCTTTTCAAAATACTCCATTTAAAAAAACTGGTCGTTCAAATTTCGCAAATATCTGCTGATCTTTTGCTGACTATCGGCACATGCAAAGCAATACGTGATCTTGCCCGATGGCATTCAGGCATACTAGCATCTGTTTGCATTCCTATGCACTAATTCTGGTGACCATTCAGAATGTTGCAATGTGAAAAAAAATGACGCATTTGCCACACTTATATGCCTTCCGAGACAACGTCATGGATGTATTGTAGGTTAAAAGATACCTTTTAAAGTTACCTTGGTGGCTAAATTGATTATTAAACTTGTCGCACTGAAACAGTGTTCTTTGCGGCACATTGTTTAGACATCTGCTTCTTTCATGTATAAGAAAAATTGAAGATGTGGTGAAAGATATACCACAGTATTTGTACCGGTTGCAATATATGACCATCGTTCGTTGAAATCACTGAGGACGATGGTCAAACTTCAACGGTGGAAGTCATCGATGCCTCATGTGCAGTTGGTGACGCACACATCTCTAGTGGTGCTGAGACAGCAGGTGCTGCAGTTTTCAACAGGACAGTGCTGCTGTCATCGAGGTCCCTGTCGCAACCATCAGGACCGCCGATGTTGATGGCACAACACCCATCAGGATCGCTACAGCTAATGGGTCTGCTGACAATGAGGTATGTACTGCTGATGGCAGACCTTCCATCCAGGTCGATGTCATTGATGATAATGATGCCATATAGTCCCCAAAGTGACTTGTGCATCACACTAGTCAAACTAGCTGTTTCGTACTGCAATGCGGCCAAAGGTGGACTGAGGGTCCTGTCGTCTGGACTTCACTTATATACCTGCAGCTACTGGTATACTACCTGAGTCAAAACTACAATCTATACTAACGTTAGGATCTTCATTGTGGATAAAAATTTTCTCTGTGAGTGTGTGTGCATGTATAATATTCTGTGTTATAATTACAAAATAAAAATAAAAAATTACTTTTAGGCTAATCCTCAATACTGGAATACAGATTCTACACAATAAATAAAGCTCAAACAATATGGTTAGCTTGAATATGTGATGGTATATGGAAAATTATAATTAAGGATGTAAAATTATGAACAAATAAACCATTTGTGTCAGCTCAAATGTTTGTTAAACGACTGGAAGTTAGGTTGGGCACATCACTTAAAAAACAAAAGTTATTGTCAACATTATAATTGGGTTCCAACATTAATGCACACCACGATATAGTTTATATTATAATGTTTTAATAATAAATCCCGGCCAACTGTTGTCAATGGTAGAGAACGAAATTCATACCTTAGGACTTCTGAAATTCCGACGAGTACTCAGTATTAGTCAACAGACTCGAATGTATTTAATTAATTTCTTCACTCATAAAATATAATCTCATACGATTATCACTTCAAAAGGAAAAACACGGCCTTCGTATTTCTTTTTAATTATTTCCTTTTCGAGGATATCAATTTTTCCATTCATTTTTAAAACTCCTTCCTAAGCATAGAGTAATGTACATACAATATGACAATTCTAATACCATAGCACATACTTCAATATATCAAACAAAATGGCACTGAAAACTAAATATATATCGATTCACAAAACCAATGCAAAAAGTTCATCTGTAACAATGTTTCGTTACAGATTGCCGCTCCCTGTTGTGTATATAAAAAAGTCGCTGTTATATTGTATCACGTGTCTGAGTTTTTCTTTTACACAACAGTTACAAACATCGCAACTTGCACAACATAGGTTTTTAATCAAAGTTTTTGACTATATATATAACAAATCTCGCAAGACTTGACCACTGATTTAATGAGAACAATAGGATGGTTTTAAGGGAGCAGTTTGACATCGTCCTGATGGCGATTTTCCCCAACGATTCAGCAGACAGCGGATCACCAGAGGAGAATCCTTGTTGGTGGCGGCTGATGCAGACTTTGATATAACAGTTTTTGAGCGATTGGGAGAAAGTTAATGCATCTCACCCCGGCACTTCTGTTACTGCAACGTGACTCCATTAGAAGGGTGCCTTAGCGATGAGGTTCCCGAACAGCATCCAGGAAGAAAGGCATACAGGCTGCGAAACGGAAGACATCCCGCTTCCATGGTGCCGCTCCAGCACTCGGACAGCGTCTTGCGGTCCGCGGCAGTAGCAGTGGTCGTGACTACGACCTGCTGTGATTGCTGATGTGGTGACGTGATACTGTCACATCATACACGACGTGGATGCTTCAAGTCCAGTTTTTCCCGTAAGGTACATTATCATTGTTACACATTTAGCTTTTGCACTCGAAGTATAGGTGTCCCAGCATAATTTCACTTCACTAAGCTTAATTATGTGCCACTTACATGCTTGCAAATGTAAGTTAATCACCTAATCTCACTTCTGTTTTTGCTGTTGCTGACACAGCAGGTTTAATTGAACTACTTAAATAACCCAAAACTTAGCTAGTTTCAAATTACATTTAAATTTTCATAAATTACGACAATATTCAATACTAACTTAAGTAATAATTGTAATGCTAACCTTCGCTAACAATAACTGTTTGAATATTAAAACACGTGTTAAACTTTATAATATCTCAATAACACAATAGATAAATTTTTTAGGATTTACAATTTTGTTTTAGTCATGATTAGCCATTTCCTAATGTACAATATGTGTCATATTAACTATCATTAATTAATCTTGGTTAGGGAATTGTACACAATGGTGGGTGTACTTTCCTAATTTGGATACTTTTGGAGTATCCCATACTCACGTTCGGTTATCTCCTGGATATAATAGAAGGTGTATATGTTTAAATAAAATTGAGAAAAATATTATTATTTCATAGTAGTAATGTGTTATAAACATACATGGGATTCATCATGTATAATATAACTGACTACTAATATATGCATGTGCTTTGTATTTGTTTGAATAACTATAAACTCTCAATGCTGTCATGTACATACTACTACATACAGTAACACCATAGGCATTTTAGTTCAAGTCACAACTTTTAAGTCAACACATGGAGTATGCCGAATACCATTGTTAACTATGACTAAAACTAAGCAAATCAGCTGGTCTTCGTGTAATCAATTAATGCCAATTACTAAAAATTCCTTAAAACAGTAGGTTTCTATCAGGTTGCTTCCGAATAGTTTCACCGTATGACCTTGACATAATACGTCAAACACTATGTTTGACTGCCCACCTGCAGCAATAGCTCTTCGGCTATATGTCCATAGACACTGCAGTATCTATGTCCCGACGAGGGTGGCATATCTCTTCACCTCTTCGCAGGACGATCGACTGATATACAACTTCAGTCGACATACACGATGCCAAGCTCACATTAGTGCGACTCCTCGGTATACTGCAAACTGGATTATCACCTCACTACACACAATGTGTAAACAATACGTCTCTAAACCCCAGACTAAGAATTAAATAAAATTTCATTTTATAAGCTGACTGCTTGACTATTTTAGCCTTTCGTTAGAAAGCTTCTGGACTCCATGTCGACATTATACTTGAGTGATGGTCGTTTTGTACTCTCGCAGTTGTGTAAGGTTGTATCTGCCTATGACTTGATTAGTCTTCAAATCCTTTAATGTGTAGCAATTCGAGTTCACGACTTCCGTGACGACATAGGGACCTGTGTAGAGTAGGAATAGCTTCTTAGTTACGAACTCCCAACTCTTGCTTATGGTTGCGGTTTAACCTCAACTTTTTTTTAGTTTAACTCGCTCTTCGTATTTTGTCGGCCCTGTCCTGAAGGCTCGACAGTGTTGGAATTAATCCAGACTCCTCCATTCGTGGAGTTGGCTAGGGCCACCTGAAATGACTCCGCCGCAGGATTCAGTGGCTCGTTGCGTGCGAAGTACCCTAGCTGCTGCGTAGTTACTGGTGGTGAGAATGCTTTCTGAAAAGACGATCATGCTTGCTTACTGCCCTGAACGATGCTGCTGTTCCCTGAAACAGTGTTGACTTGGTATGATGACAGTCGGTCCTCTTCGGTCTTGTTGGTGTATCGACTGTCAAAAGACTTGCGATATCTCTTCGCATCCTCGTACTCTTCGTCGGAATGAGACTTGCGTCGTCCTGACGTAGATTTCTTGGGTGGTCGCTCCTCCGGTGATAGAGAACGCCGACTTCTGTTACCTCGTCGAGGTTCATCTCGGTGCATCTGACTGTCTTCATTGTCACTGTGGTACTTTTGGTTACTTGACCACCAGGTCTTGCTCCTGTATGGACCTGAATGTCTGGGTGGACAACTGGAACATTGGCTGTGGTAGCCACCTTTCCTTCTGTGGCCTTGCTGATTGCATCGTTGATTCTCTTCACTCTCCCATCCTAGCAGGTTGACGACCGCTTGTCTGTTTTCTCGCTGCCCTCTGTCACGCGACTGCCAATAGTTATGTACCGGCTGAGGCTTTGGGTATTTCACTTTCGTTTCAGACTCTTCTTTGTTGAATTGTGACTTGTGTAGACTTTCCAACTTGTCCAGTAACAACAGCTGTTCCCGGAAGTCGGTAACATCTTTATAGCTTCTGCCACTCAGTTGCATTTGGTACTTTAAAGGAAGCTGTGTTGACACGGTAGCAATGAACTCTTCATCTGTCATAGCCAGGTCCAGGTATCTAGTTCTTTCATACATACTGGAAATATGTGCTTCCAGCGATGCTCCGCGCTTCGGATCGTACCGTTCAGTGTGAAGTTGTGCGCGTAAGTTCCCTTGGATCCTGAGATTCCAATACTGTTGTCGAAACTTCTCCTTGAAATGTTCATACGAGTGGGTGGTGTTGAGCTGTATTTCCCACCAGTAAAATGCATGACTCTTTAGAGCCGTGCTCAAACATCTCAGTTTCTCTGTATTGGATAAGCCAAAGGTTTTTACATACTCTTCAAATTTGTTTAAGAATCTTACAGGATTCTCGGATGACTAGCCAGAAAACGTCGGCATAGACTCCGACCATTGGCGAGCAGGGTGATGAATAAGTGCAGCCGGGTCTAGGCTGGTCAGGTTGGCAGGCGTGTTCAGGATCTGTCTGTCAACTACTGGCATGTCTGGCGCAGTATCCTGACTCCTACTCTCCTTTAATGTACTGCTATTTTCGATTTCTGTTCTGGGAATATGGTTGTTAATAAATGCTGATCCTAGTTCATGTACTCGTCGCTCCAATGATTGTACATGGGCTTCTACTTGGTGGTGGTGTTGTTCAACACGCTGACTCAGGGAGAATGTTTTAGCCTCAACAGCCTTCTCCACAACTTGCACAACGTCGCCGCCGATCGCATCGACTCGATTGCTTAATATGGATGTTGCTTCTTCTATGTGATCTAATCTTTCAGATAGGTGTAAGGTCTCTTCCCTTATGGCAGAGTGGTTGTTACAACACTGCCTCTGAAGCTCTTGGCGTTCTTGTGTCGCATTGACGAGAAGCGCCTTCGTGCGTGACTCCAGCTGTTCGACCTGGGACTGTCCTTGTGAAACTCGATCAGCCAGCTGTTCCAAGGTCTTGTGTTGTTCCCTGAACTTTGACTCCAATCGCCCCTCTAATAAATTGAGATCGGTTCTTAGACAGGTCTCTATGTTAAACAGTCCCGACTGTAATTCTGTACGCACGCTGCTAATGTCCGACTGTAGGTCTGTACGCACGCTGCTAATGTCCGACTGTAGGTCTGTATGCACGCTGCTAATGTCCGACTTTAGGTCTGTACGCACGCTGCTAATGTCCGACTGTATACTACTTATGTTGACCTGCAAGTTGAGTAACATCTGGCCTAAACGATCCAGATCGAAGACTTCTGGTGATGGAATAGACACATGGCCCAAGACAGCTGTTTGTATCGGTGCTGTTACTACTGCATCCGCTGATATCCTATCCAAAGCTACATCAAAATGTTCCTGAATCTGTTCAATTACAGCAGCTGCAGCTGGTAACACTGAGATTCTGGAGGTGTCACACCTTGTAGGCATCTGAGCGGGGACCAACGGCCGCTCCAGACATTCACATTCTCTGGCAAGCGATGTAACCGGACTGTCCACTTTAACTACCCTTTCCGGTGAAACCATGTTCTCGGACGAAGATGTTAGTGTGTTACTACCTGAGTTAATAACCTCAACTTCGTTTGACTCATTGTAGGTAGCCTCAGTTCTGTTACGGAGACTGTAAACTGATGCACTACCTCTAGACATGGTGTATGGAGTAGGTAATAAGATGCCCAATATTTTCAATAACAAACTAAAAAAATACTAAATAACTAATCAAAGCACTCGTCGTAAATTCGTGCCCCACGTACTGGGCTCCATTTTCTCTATACTAACGTTAGGATCTTCATTGTGGATAAAAATTTTCTCTGTGAGTGTGTGTGCATGTATAATATTCTGTGTTATAATTACAAAATAAAAAAAAAAATACTTTTAGGCTAATCCTCAATACTGGAATACAGATTCTACACAATAAATAAAGCTCAAACAATATGGTTAGCTTGAATATGTGATGGTATATGGAAAATTATAATTAAGGATGTAAAATTATGAACAAATAAACCATTTGTGTCAGCTCAAATGTTTGTTAAACGACTGGAAGTTAGGTTGGGCACATCACTTAAAAAACAAAAGTTATTGTCAACATTATAATTGGGTTCCAACATTAATGCACACCACGATATAGTTTATATTATAATGTTTTAATAATAAATCCCGGCCAACTGTTGTCAATGATAGAGAACGAAATTCATACCTTAGGACTTCTGAAATTCCGACGAGTACTCAGTATTAGTCAACAGACTCGAATGTATTTAATTAATTTCTTCACTCATAAAATATAATCTCATACGATTATCACTTCAAAAGGAAAAACACGGCCTTCGTATTTCTTTTTAATTATTTCCTTTTCGAGGATATCAATTCTTCTATTCATTTTTAAAACTCCTTCCTAAGCATAGAGTAATGTACATACAATATGACAATTCCAATACCATAGCACATACTTCAATATATCAAACAAACATGGCACTGAAAACTAAATATATATCGATTTAAAAAACCAATGCAAAAAGTTCATCTGTAACAATGTTTCGTTACAACAATTTGATTATTTTTTTTTTACTGGGTTAAAACTCAAGAAATAAAATCACAAAAGTTCAAATTTTACAAATTTATTTTAAAAATACAAAAAAAAAGGATTAGGTTATGACATTAAGCATTTTCGTAAACAAAGTCTTTAATGCTGCACGGGCTGCCTCGTCGAATCTGGGTACTGTCTCGTCGACTCCGGTTCCAACTGGTTCACCGGTCTTGGTCACAGGAACACCATCTTCTTCGGCGACGACTGTTTCGGTGAGACATGGGCGACGATGTCAGCGACCATGGCTGCGACTCGGCACTGCCTCGGTGCATGATGAGACAGGATCACTGACTGAACTACGACGAGACGCATGTCGCTTGGACATATGCGCAGATGCACCGCGGATCGCCTCAGGTTGCAACACGCCCAAGTTCGGTGCTGCACGTGCATCGAGACGACTACCAATCCCACGCCGGCTGGACGAATCGTGTGCGGTCTAACGTGATGGACGGCACAGTTTCCATGTTCGCAGAAAACCTGCAGCTGCTGAGTCGGTTCGTGTACAGGGAAAGTGCGGAAACAACCGGTGCTGAGCGCCTCCATCGCAGGTTTCCGTACCTGATCGCAGATATCCTGCATCCCGGTAGCTGTACTCAGCACTGCTAGATCTAGGCCTTATGCTCATGTACACGTTGGCAGGATGAAACGGAAACATTTGTTGCACGTGGGATGACAACTAAAGTCACAAACAGTTGCACGCCTTTTATATATGCAGGCTATACTCACACTGCAATTACCATTTACACATTAGCCGCAAGTTTCTTCAGGCACATACTCGTTCAAACTTGTGCGGCTGCCCACCATACAGTGCACTAAGCTTGTGCAGGGAAGAAAAGCCATGGTCAATCTTAAGGGCAACAATTTAGTGGATCTATCGTAAAACTTTCTCAGCCATTTCTTCTGCTCAGGTCTGGCAACATAAAGGTTGCCATGCAGATTCTGTAGTAGTAAATCATCTACAGAGTTTTTTTTTTTTTTGAAAAATACTCAGGCTGAAAAATATTTATTTTGAAAATATTACTCGGAAATTATATCTTAAATCCTCTGAGAGTTTATTGATATTGCTTTGTATTTGATAGAATCAACTAAGAAAGTGAAAAAATAAAAACATAAAAATTACGTAAATTAAGTAATATCGTGCTCCTTTATCAAACGACAGCGTAAAAATTTTAATAGTGGAACAAATACTACATATTATTTTAAAAAATCCACCAAAATAAATAATGAAGTACCCGGCGTTGTCCGAGTTAAAACACCCTTGAAAAAATGAAAACGTTATATTTTATTTTACGATAATGTTAACACTAAATTGATGACAAAATATAAATACTAACATGAAAAAGCTGAAGTAACACTAAAAGACATTGAGCAAAAATCCGAAAAACTACAAGTAAAGTTTATACTAAAATTTTCCTTTACTTGTATTTTTTTCAATATGACAAAGTATGTAAATATCAAAATAAAGTAAAATTCTGAGAAAAGGAGCACATTGTGCCAGAGTTTCCTGATTGTCGAAAAAAAAAAGTTATGAATTCAAGCAATTCGAGAATTGAACCAAATCAATTGAAATTATACTTATAATGTAATTATAACCACGTGTTAAACGATTGGTGTTTGCATGCGGCACTGATATTTGTAATAAATATTAAATCTGCATAATATAGTAAGATAACTAGCGGCCATATCAAGTTGACAAATATTTTCCGTGTTTAAATTATTATTTTTAATTATTTTTAAAGGAAAATTTGTTGACGTACATGCTATTTTCCTACAAAATTTTTGTGTGATATAAATTGACGTATTAATTTATTTTTCCTTACACGTCAAGGAAAAAACCCCTAAGACTTATATAAATATTTTATCTTACATATAACGTAATATTCCCACAAATTGTTTTTTTTGTTGGTAATATTTAAAATATATACTAGTATTTATAAATGCTTTATTTTATAAGTTAGCCTATTATTTGGCATAAGTATAGGCTAGGCAGCATTTTTAGGCAAGAATCGCGTTAAAAGCTACTAATGTGTGTTTAAAAACACTATGATTCACTATGAAGCGTTTCATCACAAAGAAATGTTCATTTGCTTTATCATATTTACATCTTTATTAAAACATCAGACGAAAACCTGCTAATTGAATTTTCATTTCATAGTGCTATTGAAAGCTTAGCATAAACGACTTTTGAAAAAGTTATTTTAGAGTCATGCTTATGATTCTCAAACAGTTATATACACTTTTATGTAACTACATAAATAACTAATAATTTTAAAATTAGTTTAAAATTTTGGTTTGACATAAAATATCAAAAACCTGAATTTGCGTTCATATGCATCCTGTTAGAAGTTATTTATTTTAAAATCGTATAAGAGGTAAACAAATTTTTTTAGGCTGGACATAGTATAGATGTGAGACTAAATTAGGTACTTTAAATTTCGGAATTATTTCCAGAGTATTAGGTGATTTTGTCTGTTGTACATGTCGATGAACTGTAAATACCCCCTGCTTAACCTTTACTCACACTCAATTGGGGACTAAGCGGAAGGCAGCTACTTAAAAAAGGAAACAAGAGAGCATTGGTTAAGTAGTGTATTCTAAACAACAATAAAGATTCTTACAAAATGGCATCAACAACTCTGCATAAAAGGGTAGGGTCACTAACATGCTATAGAATACTACAGCTTCCTCACCTGGTGCACCAGCGGACGTATTGACAGCCAGGTCTATCACATTCTGTTCATAACAGCAATAAATTATTTTCTCTTAGAGTTCAACACCTTAATAAAAAAAAACATTTAATTCATAATCACAAAGATCATATTTGTATAACAAACATATATCTATCACAAAAAAATATAATGCTCAAAATACAAGGTAATACATGCCATTTTAAGGTACGTCGTGCAATCAGTACTGCTTGTAAATATAACCTTCGACCAATACACTACCACTGCAAGTTTAAAAGAAACTCAGCTTTTTCTCACTAGATTTAATTAACAAAAAAATCTATTAGTCATTTCCTCTGAGTCAGTAAAAATGTTGTTCCAGCAATTTCTAAATTCTTTAAGTATCTTTTTAACACATATGTAACAAATACAGCACCATACACAAATTATCACAACTTCCAATGGATTAATTCAATATAATTATAAGTCCAGTTACTTATATATTTACCCTTTTTGTACCAAATTTTAAAGGCCTTAAATTGCATTGCTGTTGCATTCCTGCATTGCTGCACCACGTAAATAATATATATATATATATATATATATATATATATATATATGCAGATCATTACTTAGATTTAAAAATACGATAAAAGAACCCCATCATTACTCTAAGGATTGCTACTACACCAGACAGTTTTTTTGTTTGAATATGTAACGTACCTACTTTCGCTAAGCTATTACAAAAAAAACGCGTGATAAACTCATAATCATAAAAAAATTGGTTGTCTGTGAAGTCCGTTTACGGACGATAGTTTAACGTGACAACGTCATAACAAAACATTGATGAAATGATTGTTCCAGAAGAAAAGGAAATATCATATTCGGCCTGAGACTGAGCAGTAATAGGTTTTTGCAACCAAACCAGTTAGGCATTAAAAATATTATATTTTTGAGGAAGAATTTGTTTTTAATTTTTTTATGTTTTGTATGATAAAATCTACCTCTGCATACTTTTATGAATAAAATTGAATCATTTTTATTGAATTATACCTATTTTGTATGGATACAAAGAAGGAGTGAAATGAAATTTACAATTTAATTAATAAATTTACTTTTATTTGCATTCATTAATTTAAATATATTTATTACTTTTGAAATGTTGCGTGCGCCGTATTTATTTTTACAAGTACAAAGAAAAAGTTTCGCAGCGGCCGGGATTCGAACCGACAGCCTTTGGAATTGGAAGTTAGCTGTGCTAACCACCAGGCCACGAGGCCATGCTTGAAATTATAGTTTCAGACGGTTAGAGAGATGCCACGCATGCGTACAATGAGCATGAAGAGAGATGCCACGCATGCGTACAATGAGCAAACAGGACACATCCGTAGTGGGACATCCGTAGTGGGACACTTTTTCGTGCGTGCAGCTGGTGTTCATTGATTTATTAGACGTTGTCACGTCAAAAAACCTACTATCATGCTCAAAAAATGACCTGCCTCACTTTCACTACGAACTTTGATAAACAGGAGTACAGGTTAGAAACTCGGACGTCAAACACTTACAGTTTTTTTTGCTGACTCGTAGAGTTAACCTTTAAATTGCCCATCTCAGAAATTTAAAATATGAAGGATAATTGGTTTGGATTCTTCCTTTTTAACTGCGCACCAGCATGACAGCCCCATTCAAGCAGCCACAGCGACGGAAAATGGGAATCCCCTCTTCGATGCGGTATCGGCATTTGAGCGGAAACCAGGAATGGAGTCATCGTCAATCAGCTAAACGTCAGAAGAAGGGATATTATTTCTCACCAATGAAATAGTACGGAGTATGTACGAATATGAAATTCTGTTTCGAACTTGTTGCCACAGCATTCCCTACGAATCTCTTCCCACCAGCTTCGGCCGAGGACTCACCATTTGACTCAAAACCCCAAAGTCAATGGCCGTCCATCAGCATCAGAAGACGGAGTGATTATATCTCACCCAAGAAATAATTCAATACGTTTAATTTTCGATGGCTACTCGTTGTAACAGCATGTAGAAATCCGCTATTCAAAAACATTACAGGATTTCGCGCTCAAAATACATTAAATTTAAAGAAAAATTAACAACAACAGTCTTTCTCGTTGCACACCCCTTCATCTTGTTTCAGTCCTTTTTTTTTTTGAACGACTCAATCCATTGACCACAAAAAAAACAACTGCCTACAGACATCGCTCGTTAGCACAAAATCCTCCAGACACACTGCTAACAACTCCATAAAAACTAAAGACAAGCTCAACAATCCCGAACACCGCCGAACTTATCCGAACTCTCTCGACACGCTCGGAGAAACACAACACAACTCCAGAACAAATCAAACACAAAAAAAATGTCATTCCAACCTTGGAGTGTCACAGAACTATTTCCTGGACCAATTACCTCCTGGTGTGCTCTGCCAAGCTGACAATCATCGGCGATGTAGTGCCAGAATACCCTGTGTTACTCGGTTTAAGCCTGTATCACTTGTGCGAATGGTTATATTATAATAGTTAATATATACTGTTTTGTATTTTATAAACATGGATGTTCTTCATCATTGTCACATATTGCTGTAACTGCTTGAACAGACCACATCCATACATGATACCATGGAAGACCTTCCAAGGAAACTTTCATCGTGTGATAGAGCCTTAAGAATCCATTTATTAAGGGTTACAATTTTTTTTTAAAATTTAATTTTCATTCAAACTGAGGTTATTAGACAGAGCTTGTCTGCTGATGATTCAGGAAAAACTGAATCGAATTAAGAATAAAGTGATTGGGATTAGAAATAAGTTTTTCCTGAACCTTAATCGAACTACTCAACCACCACACCAGTCAACTTTGTAAAGTTTTGTAAATAAAGCAGCTTGACAATCTACTTACACTTAATAAACACAGTTACAAGAAAAAACAGCAATTATTAAGTAGAAATATTAGCCAATCGACAAATCCAACCTGAAGTGCAAGTAATAGATGCAATGATCGTTGCCATGGAGACGCAGAAGTTATCAACAATGCAAAAGGCTGGTATCGTGGATACAAATAAAGCAAAGCAAAAACCGTTGCGCCATCTTTTCTACAGGAACTTTGCATTTTTGCGAAATAAAAAACACCCTATGTTAATCTCCGGCCCATATACTATTTCTGTGCGAAAAATCATGTCGATTGTTTTCTCCGATGCTTCGTGAAGGAAGGAAAAACCAACAAACACACTTTCGCATTTATAATATTAATAGGGATGCATGACATGCAAATGAAACTAGAAATTTGTTCACTGCTATTCACGCAAAATGTCTTCATAATTTAAATAACAGTCTGATGAGCGAGGATTTATCTCGGCGATGAAGAAAAAATCCTGCGGTTCCTTACCACAAGTTTTAACGTGGCTTTATCAAAACCTTTTGTGGCGCGGTGCACGCAGGAAGATTTATTTTTGATTCTACGCGCCGGCACTAACTGGGATGAATACTGGCCCCGATTTACATATCAAAACACGGGATCCAGAAATATCACCTCACCCGGTCCGGCCATTACGCGACCACAAAGGCAAAATACTAAAAGAGACAGCCGAAAAGTTTTGTCTTACCAGGGCAGCGCTGAGTAAATTTACGTTCCGGAATTTTTGTACGTTGAAGGAGAGACTTGCAAAGGCAGGAAGCGAACGCGGGGACAAAGGAAGGGAAGATAAAGGTGCCTGGGAAAAGAATGCAAAAGTTAGCACATTAAGAAAGGAGAATTGCCCGTCACGTAGTTTAATCTATCCACAAGAAAAATCTTTTACTTTATTGAATTTTCACCAGTACAAATTATAATTTCGCACGGGATACAAATGAGCAAGTATTCTTAGTAATTAAATCGAAACAGTTGAGCAGAAGAGTAAATTAATTTGTTTCTAACATTCTCTTAGCATCGTAGAACGGTTCTTGGTAACCTGAATAACTCAGTATCTTATATGAAACATTAATAAATTCAAAGATTAGCTATATGAATTTAAATAAGTCAAATAATATTCCTGACAATTAAAATAAGTATAAACTAAATCTCAGAAAAATTGTTATAACAATAAAAAAGGTAAAAATTATGAATTACAATGCCGCATTCACCTGAAAGCCACCTTAAAAGAACAACTTTTTATTATTTGTAGAATTAAAAAATAAAACTTTAATCTGCTTATGTAATATAATTATTTAGTAATGAAAAATATTGAAGGTTTATTATAAATGTATAAAGATATATTAGTAGGAAATTCGCGCAGATTTCAAGTAATTGATCACAAAAAGAAAGTTGTATGGTTTTGTAACCAAAGAAATAAAAGTAATTATAAATATACTTATAGTAAAGTATGTCCGAGCTCAGGTTACAGAGTGAAGTGTGACCAACAAATGACATCAAAACGGCCATCTGGTGTTAAATTTCCTCACAAATTCCTCAAAAATGATTAAAAATTCCTAGAAAACTGCCTATTTCGAGGGAAAAATTCTCGTTTTGAAGGAAAATTTTTCGTTTTATTCCTTCAAAATGTCAACGGCTTGAAAAACCGAAACAGGGCTTAATTTACTTATCAGCAAGCCGCCCTAAGACGCTCAGTTCAGGATCTAGAACACAGCCGCCATCGTTGCACATTTCGTTACGGTTACTATCTTGAACATCTATAATTTTCATCAGAAAAAAACGGGAAAATATTTTACAACTAAAAAAAATTATTACTAATAATATTTGAATACAAAAACCAAGATACTGCCATTTTGAAAATGATGATGTTACAGTTGCAATTTTCGTTATAGCTGCCACCTTGAATATCTACAATGATTGTCAGAATTTAACTGGAAATTGTTACAAAAATAACAACATTATTTAATATAATTTTAATTAAAAGAACTTTATCTCTTTTGAGAACTGTCCGCCATATTATAAAACGTAAATATTATGCTAGAAATTCCGAAAAAAAAAAAAGAAATTCATAAATATTAGTTAATACAATTATTATTATAAAATTTATAAAAAAAGGTAATTGGTTCGAACCCGGCGAGGACATTAGATTTTAAATGACGACGGATCGTTCCTTCAAAGAAGGCAGACTGACCTCCCACAACTAATGCCAAGGCAGATATTACGTCAGCCAGTATGACGTCATGGAAACCATGCGGTTTTCGTCTGCTGGAGGCCACCGTCTTACATCCGACATATTTTTTTCGTCTGCTAGAGTGCGCCACCGACATATTATAAGTTTAATTTTTTACCCGGTAGAGAATAGTGATTATTTATTCCCGTGGCGCCCGCCATCTTGACGGCTGTCTTGATCGCCATTTTGAAAATGTGTAATTTTTATGCTAGAAATTCAGGAAATAAATAATCAAAAGTACTACTTGCTAAAATAATGATTAGTTCCTTCTATTATAGTCCTCGGTTTGAAACCTGGTCAATACTAAAAGGTAAATTTTCGTAAAATATTTATTTATTTTAGTTTAACATTAAAGTAACACGTTGAAGGGACAAAAAAATTTTACAAAAAAATTTGTTTACATAAATTAAACTCTAATACAGAAAGACTTAAAATATTATCCATCTAATAAACGTTTAGTTCTGCATTGGTCTGAACTGACTAATTCTCAGCTCCAGTCGGTTTACTGAAGACAGAGATCTGCTAGATCCTTAACTGACAAAGTCTTCCTCTTCCCGCAAGAGTTTCTCGATACTATGTTTAGAGACTGCTTAATATCGTGAGAACACTGTAAATGGGAGTATTCATATACCTGAAAGCGTACTTCTTCGCTTGATCCTCGAATGGATTCAGTTTGCAATATGCACAGTCCAGCCACATGTCATATTTTAAACGTCCGTACATTGCGACTTCATCAGTAAGCTGAATTTTTGATGTTCTGCTTGACATCGTCAAGAAACGTACAAATGTATTTCGACTCACTTAGTGCATTAAAACAATAGTAGTTTTTCAAAATTCCATGAGAAACAGTTTTCGTCTATTGGAATCCATTAGCATTTACCTGTAATGCACCCAGCATTGTTTTGTGTTTAGTTTCAAGTCCATACATCGTCGAAATCGATTTCTGCCCATCTGCGTGTGTACGCATACGAGTCTAAAACCGAAACCGAGGTGTCGAAATTTCTGAAGGTAGTTCCACTGTAGGCCCATGGAATTCATCTAAACAGTTTTTCGCATGTCGTCTCAAACTGTCAATACGAGTTAACAATGCATGACACCCACCAGAGCGAAACTACATACAAGAAGGATTCTTCGCACATTTACTTCTATAGTGTCTTCATGCATTATGGAAAAAAAAATACGAACGACATATCGCAGTAGCCACAAGGATGTCTAGTCGATTAAGATGAAGTTTTCGGACCCGAAATAGATAGAGATGTTACTACATTTGAACCGATTCCCGGTATACTTTCATCCACATACATGAATCACTTTTCTGCCGTACAAAACAACTTTTGCAAGACTTCATGTATGTTTTCTTATTATCTTTTTTGGCGAACGTCTTATGGCATTTCTCACAGCCAAACATTTTGCGTTTCTGATCACTGAATGGATGTGTCTAGCTTACATCAAGATGTGTCTGGCCGCTAACTGGCTGTGCGTGGCCAACTTGCTGGTTGTGACTAGCCAGAATCCAGACGTGCCTGGTTATTGACTGTCATGCAGATATTCCCTGAAAACCCATGTCAAGGCTTGCTTCGTACTCTAAGAAGAGTGGAGAAACCGATAAACGGTAGTAATTTGCTTGTTTTAATATTTGTTCTTGCAGAAATTATGTAACAGAGATTTAATTTTTATTTTGAGAGGTTTTTATTTATCGAACCTGACTTTATTTGTAATTTTTGATCAATTATTTTTTTTTTTTTTTAGTTTGATAAAGGTCAAGTTTGTCCAAGACAAAGGTTTTTTGAGGCATTCCGAATTTAGATTTTTTAATTTTTCGTGTAATAAAACGGGAAATTTTCCCTGACAACGGGAAATGTTCCCTCGAAATAGGAAAATATCATACAAATTTTAAGGATTTTTTAAGAATTTTTGAGGAATTTTGATAAATATATGACATATGACACCAAGATGGTCACCGTGACGTCAGAATCCAAGATGTTGGTCGGCACCTCGCCCCCTCACCGAGGGCCCAGTCCCCGGACCTAGCAAAGTATACTACTATCTATACGGAAACTGTTTGTGAATCAATGTTTATAACATTGTGTGTGTGGTAGGAATCTTTTTTCATGTATTCTCCAAACCTAGTAACTGATTTCCTCGTATTAAAAGTCCGTCGAAGTTGTATGTAGTTTTCATACTGTAGATCATTCATCTTCCTCAGTGTAGATGCTGAATGTTTTCGATGTGTAACATCTTAGCTTTCGGTATACAGCATATGGTTGGGGTGATTTCGAGGATGAAACGGAAGTCGCATGGAACGGATAATCGTAACCACGTTGCTCTCTGCAGTCGCGGGGAAACTTTATTATTATAACGGTTTTATGAATTTTAAAAAGATGTGTAGTATTAAAAAAAATCATTTAAAAAATAAGATCTAAAGTCGGATTTAGTATTTTTTTTCACTTGTACGCGTTTTGTTGGTGCCGTTTCATTACATAGTATAATATTTCTCTCTTCAAATCGGATACTTCTATAGTAGATGTAGTTTCTCCGGCAAAAAATTAAAGTGGTGGGTGCTGAAACTACAGGAGATTAATTTCAAGAAATTTAATTGAAAATACAATTTTAGTATTGTTATAGCATTTCACATTTATTTTTTAAAGAATTCTACGGAAATTTTTGTGTCCAAGTTTCATATTATGAGTTTTTTGAACACTAGAGCACACGAATTTACTGGCTACCGAGATTAGTATGTTTACAAATTACTGGCAGAGTACTTAAAAATTCGCTTGTTTTATTTTTCTTTAAGTATTTATCCAAGCAGGATTCGTTTTTATGCCCTTAAAAAAATTATAAAATGTTTATATTTAGTAAAATTTCAGACTTTCAGACCCTTGCTTGATAAACCATTTTTAGCTTTCTTATTTTTGCCCGCGATGCATTGGTAGTGTGTACTTCATTGGTCCGAATAGTAACCAATTACTGGGAGAGCACTTTCTTATTCGTTGGCAATATAAGCAACAGGAAGGGGCTTCCTGAGATTTTCTCCCTTCAGATCTCTAGCAACAACTTGCAAAAAAAATTACGATTATATGGAATTAAATTCTTCCCAAAACGAAACATTAACTCCTAAAGTAACATTTTCATTAAGGCCTAATACATTAAACAACTTTAAACAAGCGTAAGTGTCATTTTAAAATTACCCCTCGTATCACAATAATATTTAGCTTAAGAATCGGATGTTGTAAGTGTTATTTCTCTAGCTGGCACTTCCATGTGGACGAGACTGGTATTCAACCATCGGGGTTACTACTCGCGATGACTGAGCAGCTGCAACCAGCAATGACAGCGCGGATGCAGCCAGCAATTAGAGCGCAATGCAACCTGCAATGACAGCGCAGCTGACGCCAGGAATAACAACGCAAATGCAGCCAGCAATGACAGAGCAGTTTAAGCAGCAATGACAGACCAGCTGCAGCCAGTAATGAAATCGCAGCGAAGACAATGCCATGCAGCTATCAATGACAGTACATCTCCAACCAGAAATGAGAGCGCAGCTTCAGACAGCAATGACAGGGCAGCTACAACAAGCAGTGGCAGTAAAGATACAACCAGAACTGACAGCTTAGCTGCAACAACAATGACAGCGCAGTTGCAGCTAGCAATTTCAGCCAAGCTGCAGCCAGCAATGATAGCACAGCTACAGCCAGCAATAAGAGCGCACACGCAACCAGCAATAATAGCGTTGCTTCGGCCAGTAAAATTTGCGCACCGGCAGCCAGTAAATACTCCGTAGTTGCAGCTAGTAATGGCAGCGCAGCTGCAGCCAGCAATGATATCGCAATCCCAATAATCAATGGCACCGCAGCTACAACAATCAATTACAGCGCAGCTGCAGCTAGCAATTTCAGCCAAGCTGCAGCTAGCAATGACAGAGCATCTGTAATCAGCAATGACAGTGCATCTGGAGCCAGAAATTACAGTGCAGTTGAAGCCAGCAATGAAAGCACTGCTGCACCTAGCAATAACAGTGCACAAAACCAAGCAATGACTGCACACACGCAGCCAGCAATAAAAGCGCAGCTGCAACCCGCTAAAACAAAAGAAGCTGCAGTCGGCAATGACAACACAACCATAAATGACAGTGCAGATGCAGCCAGCAATGTCATCGAAGCTGCAGCTAGCAATGACAGAACATATGCAGTCTGCAATTACAGCACATATGCAGTCAGCAATGACAGCGCAGATGTAGTCAGCAATGACAGTGCATATACAGCCAGAAATGACATCGAATTTACTACCAGCAATGACAGATGGCTGCTACGAGGCTTCCTCACTAAGCAGCTATATTCTGGGCGAGTTATAATTTACAGCCAAACAACTCCCAGTTGTAATATTGTTTGCAACTTTTAAGATGCTTTCGAAACGTCGGTTCATTATATAACTGTGAGGTGACTTGAACATAAACATTTCCAGTCTATTCTTCCAGTGAATTGGATAATAATTTATTGGTCTAAGTTTACCTACATTCTATTGAACATTGTATAAATTAATGTGATTATGAACTATAATTAATTTTAATTACAATTCATTAATTATTAGAAGTAGTATAGAAAAGTAGCCTATAAGCTGGCACAGGGTTCAGGGTGAGGTGCGAGATGCTGACCGAGCTCTGACCTCACGTCCATCTCTGTCGCCACGGCGGCCATCTTAGATGACCTTGATCTTGAACTTTGAACTTACCTTCAAAATTAGCCAAAATTAGCCCAAAATACCTCAAAATTTGCCATATTTTCAATTTTTTGGAAAAAAATCCCGCCAAAAAATATTTCAAAAATTCCACAATTCAAAAATTAGGATTTCGAAAAACCTCAAAATACTTTTGCCTTAGAAAGAACACAATGTCCTAAAAGAGGCTTAAACATCCATGTCTAAAGTATCTGATAAGCCTCTGACATAATCAAGGATTATGACCGCCATTATGAATGATGACGTCACCGTTGCAGTATCCGTAACGGCCGTCATCTTGAAAATCCGTAATTTTTGTGTAAGTAAATCGGGAAAATTTTTAAAATTTATAAAAAATTCAAAAATCAAATTTAATAAAAAATTATCAAAATTAATTAAATGTACATTTACGCCATGGAGCTCGGAGTCCTCGGTTCAAACCCGGCGAGGATAAAAAAATGACGACCGATCCTTCCTCCACGGAAGCCGCAGACAGACTAACCTCCCACCACATGGTATGACATCATGTCCGCCATCTTGCAAATCTATATTTATTATACGATTTTAATGAAAAAACTTTAAAATTTATAAAAAATATACAAAAATTGATTTAAAAATCGAGATCACTTACAACAGGCTTTTTGCATGAGATAAATTAACTCTCACCACTGAATGTTGCTATTGTAGTCAGTAGGGGCCATGTAGTCTCATGGTCACGTAACATTGTATCCTAGATGCCTCGTAGTCCTGTAACCACACAATCACGTAACCTTGTGTTCTGGAAGCTTAGTAGTCCTGTAGCCTCGCAGTCTCGTAACTTGTAGACGCGTAATCGCGTAGGTTCGTAACCTCATGGCTCGTAGTCGCGTAACCTTGTAGACTCGCAGTCTCGTAACCTTATGAGTCGTCGCGTAGTCTTGATGGCTTGGAGTCAAATACTTTTGACGTCATTGATTGATGGAGCCAAAGACTGTTGAAGCAAATGACTGATGGAGCCAAACGACGGTTGGATTCATAGACTAATGGAGCCAATGACTTTTGGAGCCTATGACTTTTGGTACAAAAACTGTTGGATTCATTGACTGTTGGAGACATGATATCTTAACTTAACATTGACGATCGCATTCTACCGAGTTGAATATACGTAAGAATGAACCTCCTTTTAGTTAAATGCGCTTGCATTTTGTAAAATTTCCGCCAAAATATGCTTCCTTTTCATTAAATGCTTGACCTACGTGAACGTTGCGTGATCATTGCGTGTACACTGCGTAAATTGCGTGAAAATGGCGTGTTCCTTCCGTTTACTGTGTGTAAGGTAAATCCGAGAGATATGACGCGGCGGGAGATATGACGCGTTCCTAGAATTCCATAGAAGGGAAACAGCCGGCGCCCAGTCATCGCGCGCACCAGTCTCCATTAGTCTGTGGGAGTGTACGTGTGGGTTTTCGAGTATTTCCTGTTTGTTTTTAAAATAGTACAGAACTTTCTTGCAGAATTCGCCATTGGTAAGTACTGAAAGTTTCGTCGTGCTCTAGCTCAAATATATTATATCCACTATTTATGTAACTTGAAGAAAGTTGTGGTGTGTGGTTCGGAAGAGTATTGAGCTGACCTTGTGTTCACGCCGCCTCGTGCAAGTTCCGCCATTTTAAACCACAGTTACGGGTTGCGTCATATCTCCCACTGCTTTGGGAGATACGACGCATTTAGTGAAAGGGAGATATGACGCAATGTTAATTTAAATAATATTTTTTTGCTTTGGTATATCTATATGCAATAACATCCCGACGTACTGAAAAATGTTTTGGTATCATCTGCGTAGCTCGTATGTTGCTTTAAGTCGAATTTTATGATGATGCCTACTTAAAGCCGATTTTAAAATGGAAATATTTAAAGTAGAATGCATATAATTAAATGTTTTGGTACTTGTTTTACAGTTGAAACAATATAAGATAGTGCACATGTGCGTAAATGTTAATTTAAAAACAGAAATTACATTCCAACGCAATATTTACATCATATAATTTAATGCAGTGCATAATAAATAAATAGTCATTTGATGCTATTTACCGTTCTTATTCAATAATGAGTAAATTCATATATGACGAAGCATAAAAACGTCCTAAAACAAAAACTGTTCTCATGACAACGAAATATCACTTAGTCATTTGTGTAATAGACACGGCAGCGAACATATGGCTGTCAAGGTTACACGGACATCTAAGCATATGTGAGCCACACACTTGTATACCGTGTGCTAGTAATAGAGACCATGCTACCATGCTTTTCGTTTGTATGTTTGTCAGTGCTTACATAATTGCAATATTATGTAAGTTCTAGGTTACGTTACTCGGGGTGCTCGCTGCTAAGAAATTATTAGATATTCTGTCTTAGACATGGGAAAGAAGACAGTACTCTTAATTTTGTTAAAAATAAGTACAAATACTTAAAAGTTTTTGGACTGGTAAGTAATTATATTATTTCTCTCTCTTTCCAGTTCCAATGGTTGAAAATGCCTACGACCTATGGAACTAGGAAAAGCAGTCGGGCAGCATGGACACAGGAAGACCTTGATAAGGCTATCAGTGCGGTACGAGATGAAAAGAAATCAGTAAGGCAAGCTGCGAGAGAAAATAATATCCCAGAGAAAACACTGTGCACTAGATTAACCACAGGACGTTTCGTAAAAGGGAAACTTGGTGAACCTCCATTGTTAGGGGAATATGCTGAAGGGAAGCTTGCTAGCCATGTAAAAAAGCTTCAGGCAGCAGGCTTCGCTCCAACTTGGAAAAACCGTAGAAGAATCGCATATAATTTATCAGTTTCAATGAATAAGACACAAAGATTCAACCAGGAAACGGGTTTGGCAGGCTGTGATTGGTACAAGTCATTTATGAAGAGAAACACAGAATTATGTGTTAGAAAATCTCAAGGCATATCAAACAATCGTGCAGAAGGGATGAACGAGGAAGAAGTTAAATCCTACTTTGAGCTACTGCAGAAAACCTTGACTGAAGATCATCTATTGTGTAAATATAATAATAACAAATTATTTCCCATTTTTTTTACACTTTGTTGACAATATTCACTTAATTAACCAGGAAATTTAGCACTCACGAAAGCAAGCTTGTATGTGAGTGCATCTAGTCACTTTAAATTACATGCGGTATTTTGAGGATAGTAAACATTTGTAAATGTATAATAGATGAGAAATAAATATATAAAATATATTCTATTAGTTATATAAATATGAAAGTTAAAAAGAGCAAATTATTGAAATTCAATATTATGTATAAACAAAAAAGTATAAATTATATCATTGTTACATGAATAAATGAAAATTCAATTAAATAAAAATTAGTATTTAAGTAAAGTACAGGTACAAAGTTATAACAATATATAAAACTTACTTAAATACTAAAGCCATCTCTTCATCAGTTTAATTATGTAGCCAAATATTTACATATTTTTTTCATTTGAAAATAATTTTTGGTTTTTAGTTTTGCAGGAAGAATAACAACAATTTTTGGAAGCAAAAATTCTAAAGATCTCTGAGATATTGTTTTATGAAATTGAGGGATTTGTAAATTTATATTCTGTCTATGTCGTGTGGGATAGTTATTATCTATATAATTAAACTGATTATCCCTTTGATACATATTAATTATTGCAGCTCTAATGAACAATCTTTTAATATCAAATACATTTAATAGTTTAAAAAGTTCCTTGGATGGGTACATGTGGTTTTTTTTTTGAAAATAACTCGTAAAATAAGTTTTTGAATTGTTATAAGTGGCTTAATTGACGTTTTACTCATCCCTCCCCAAGAAAGAATACCATATTGCATAACAGACTGAAAAATAGCAAAGTAAACCATTCTAATACCTTCAATAGATAATATTGTTCTTAGTTCAACGAATTTATACACCATTTTTCGAATCTTGTTCGAAAGATAAGAAACATGTTTATCCCATTTTAAAAAAGAGTCGAGTACTATTCCTAAGTATTTTATATCCTGTACTCTTTCTATGACACTACATTTTTACAGTTAACGTTTATTTCGTTACATACGTGAATTTTTAGTTCATGTTCGATAGGTTGACCCAAAATGTTGGCAGAGAAAGTAATATATTTGGTTTTATTTATGTTTAGAGAAAGAAAACTATCATCTAATATTTCTTTGACTTTCTTAAGTTCATTATTTGCCGTTTCAAAAACCGAAGACCAATTGTCGGATGAATATAAAATTGCAGTATCATCTGCAAAAGAAACTATCTGCCCCGTTATGTCTAAGTTACATAGATCATTTATATATATCAGAAACAATACTGGCCCAAGAACACTGCCTTGTGGGACGCCTATATTTATATGTAGGATGTCTGCTAATTTATTATTTACTTTGACTCTCTGAGATCTACCCTCCAAATAACTTTTAAACCAAGTATTTGCCAAACCTCTTATTCCTAATTTATCCAGTTTATCTAAAAGTATTTTATGTGAGACTGTATCAAAAGCCTTAGCAAGATCCAACATTACACCAATACATTTTTTATCTTGTTCTATGGCTTTGTGCACAAAGTTTGTTACTTTAATTAGAGCATCATTTGTTCTTAAGCCTTTTCTAAACCCAAATTGGTTTACAGACAGTATTTTGTTGTTGTCCAAAAATGACATTAATTGTTTTTTAACACATTTTTCTATAATTTTTGAAATGTTGCTTAATATAGAGATTGGTCTAAAATTTGAGGATGCAAAGCTACCCCCTTTATGCAATGGTATGACAATCGCTTCCTTGAGACGTCTAGGAAATTTCCCTAAACTTAAGCTTAAATTAACTATATGAGCTAGAGGTTTACACAATTTATATCTTTGTTCTTTTAATATGTTTACACTTATCTTATCAGAACCCAATGCATTGAAGTTTTTTATTTCAGAAATAATTAATTTTATATCATATTCTGACACAGGAGCTAAGAATAAAGACCCTTGAACAATTTTTGTAGCAACTGAATAATTTTTGGACTTTTTACTAGAATTATTTTTAATGATTTCTGAAGCCATAGCATTTTCAACATTTGTAAAATATCTATTTAGTGTGTTTGCAGCTTGCTCAGGATTTTACATGGCATTTATTATGTTATTATCATTTAATACAGTTTTAATATCTACTTTTTCATTTTTTGAGCCAGTAACCTCTTTAATAATATTCCAAACATTTTTAGAATCATTTTTTGGTTCAGCAATTTTTCTTTTATAATAATTGTCTTTAGTTATTCGTATAAGAGACGTAAGCCTATTTCTGTAGTCACAAAATGTTTGTCTTAGCTGCGTATTAAATGGTTGTTTGTTTAATTGTTGTTTAATTTTGTCTTTAATTTAATCAACCCGATTGTAATCCATGGTTTTAACATTTTTACTGACTTACGTGTATTAACAGAATGAAAACTTGCTTTTTTTTATGTAATTTTCTATCAAATTTACAAAATTATATGTTGCAATATCAACATTTTGTTCATTTAATACACAATTCCAAGACTCGAATTCAAGAAAATCAGATAAAATTTTTACATCAAAATTAGTTTGTATATTGTTTTTCCTAAGAGACCTTTGACACACAATATTGTAGCTAACAACAGTAGAAAAATGGTCTGTAATATTAGTATGTAACACGGCAGCATAAACATCATTTTTATTTTTAATATTTGCAAACGCATGGTCTATACAAGTTTGTGTGAAATGTGTTTTGCGTGTATATTTGTTAATATAAGATGTTAAGCCATGTTTAGCAAGAATGTTTAAATATTTTTATGTGTATTTATCATAAACAGTCGTACATATATTTATATTAATGTCACCAACTAGCATTAATTTGAAGTATTGTGAACGGTGAGCGCATTGTCTAATGAATTAAGGAAGTCGTCAAGACACCCAGAAGGAGATCTGTAAACTGCTAAAAGCGAAGCTTGACTTGAAACAGCGGCGTCGCTGCAACTGAGCGCGACAGTGACACGCAAGCAGACTGCTCCCGCGAGGACAATCTCCTCTACGTCAGCAGCCACAAACACTGCTACTCCATCACTTTTATGAAGCGTTGTGTTGCTAAAGTAGGCGCTGTAGTTCGCAATGGAGTACAATGAACTCTGCCCGCTTAGCCAGGTTTCAGAACTATAATATCAAATTTTACTCTAATATCTGATAATAGGACCAAGAACTGTTCAAGGTTTTTGCTTATACTTCTAATATTTAAATGCAAGACACTAAATCCATTATCAACAAAAGTTTTATCTAATTTAGAACAGTCAAGACAGTCCCATGTGAAAATATCTGCATCTAATGTTTGTAAAAATTCATTCTTAAAGATTTTTGGAAACTTACGGATTAACTAGAAATTCTTGTAGGCACTAAGTTTTCAAGATCTGACGGACGTATGATTCTTGTGGCAGGTTTCCCTTCCTCTTTTCTTACGAATATTTTCGCGTCGCGTACCCACACAAACTTGAAATTGTTCTCTCTTGCTACTTTCTTTGTTTCCCAGAGAAGAGATTTATTGTAGTGCGTGAGATGTTCATTTATAAAAATCCTACTTGCAGGAAATCTAGAATTCACTTCTGAAGCTAACAGCGTCCTGTTTTCTTTGAATTTCTGTAACCATTGATCTCTTGTTTGTCGGGAGAGCAATTGAGCAAGTATTGGCCTAGGCTGGTATCTTCGGCTGCTGGGTAATCTGTGAGCAACTTGGACATCCTTGTCGCCCACGTCAATGCCAACAGCCTTAGCGATTTCGCCTACTACCGCAATACAGTTTTCGCCTCTCGTCTCAGTCATTCCAACAATTTCAATGTTTATGTTTCTACTGTATTGTTCAAGTTCGTTAACTCTTTCTTCTAGCTCGTTGACCGAATTTTTTAAAACCCCATTTTCTTTCTCTAGTCTATAATTTTTTTCTTGAATTATTTTTGTAGAAGCACGAAATTCCTCGAACTGTTCAGATATAAAATTGACACTGTTTTCCAAGGATTCAATTTTTTGAACAACTTTTTGGAGAGCCGATAACTGGCGGTAAATTTCAGCCACTTGTTCCATTAAAAGCTTTATATCAACAACCGGATCAATATTACTCACCTTAAGAGCTTTGCACTTCTCACATTTCCAGGTGTCTTTCTTCAAACCATGTTTTCTTAAATTTTCTGCCGTTTTCAAAGATGTGCACTGAACATGAAAGTAATTTTCACAAATCCCTGAGCATTTAATAATGTCAACATCTACAACATGGATGAGTCGGGTTTATCATTAACGAATGAGCCAGGACACATTGTTGCTGAGCGAGGCAGTAAAAACGTTCATGTAAGAAAAGCAAAGGAAAGGGGCGAAACAGTAACTGTAGTGGCATGATGTAATGCTGAGGGTTCATTTTTACCACCCTACTGCATTTTCAAAGGGGTAAACAAGAAAGCAATTTGGGAAGAAAGTATGCCACCTGGAGGAGTCATAACGATGAGGAAGAAATCTGCATACATAGACGAGTACATATTCATGGACTGGCTTGAAAACCACTTTATTCCACGCAAGAATGCAGGGAAATGTCTTCTTCTTTTGGATGGCCAAGGTTCTCATATCAACTCTCCAGATATACTTCAAAAAGCTGTTTATAATGATATTTCCATTCTGTGTCTGCCAAGCCACACGACACACTACCTCCAGCCTCATGATCGGAGCTTCTTCAAACCATTGAAGGCCTATTGGGCAGATGCATGTAATAACTGGATGCTAAGTCATACCAGCATTGAACGCCACCACTTTGGAGTTCTCCTGAAGAGTGCTTGGTCTTGAGCCGCTACTGTAGAAAATGGTGTTTCAGGATTCAGGACTACAGGGATAGTACCGCTGAACCCCTCAGCCATTCCAGATTATGCATATTTACGACAGTCTGATCCAATTGACCAGCGCCTTCCTGAAGAACGTAATGCTTCCTTCAAAAGTGGTCATGACGAGCCTCTTCCTATGGAGGACAATGGTATCCCTCAACCTCTTCGAGCAGGTGTTGCTACTGCCCAATCTCATTCGATATGCGAACTTACTGAACGTCCTTCCACATCCAATGAATCTCCTTCCACATCTGCTTTCAAACCGAGGACAACAGCCACTGTTTTTCCTGCTTCTCCTGCTCCCTGCATCCCCAGCCAAGATATGACACCAACCAAATTGCTACATGTGGTATCTCCCATACCAAACCGAGCTCCAGGACAAAGACCAGCAAGAAAACAACGTGCGCAACTAGTTACCAGTCCTGATGTAATAAAAGAGAAGAAATGGAAGAGGGTGGATGCAAAAAAAAACGTACTGCTGCAAAGGATAAGAAAAAAACAACAAAGGACTTGGATAGGCCTAAGAAGCGCAATACACGTAAATGTGTATCGAAACAATCGACAAAAAAACCACTTGACTATTCATCTTCCAGTGAACAAAATACAGATGTGGTGGAATATGCCTCAAGTAAAGATACTGACAGTTATAATGAAGATGAGTGCTGTGAATATTTTGAGAACTATGGAGACACTTTATCAAGAGCAGATTGGATTAAATGTACAGTATTTAATAGGTGGCTACATGAAACATGTACCCTTTATGGTCAAATCTGCAACATGTGTGGTAGATTGGAGAGAAAAAGAAGTGCAAGAAAAAAATAACATAATAAATGCGAAGAACTGCAAAAAATGTTAAACAGTTTCTGCATATCATCCTTTGTTTTGGATTTAATTAGTGTTTTGGTGTTAATGTAGCTAATGTGTTCCTGAGATATTGTATTTAAAAGTCTGTGTTGAAGTTTGTGAGAATAGTGAAGGAAGCAGTATATATATGTATATATATAAATCAGTTTTTAGAACAATGTTATTTTGTTACACAAGTAAACCAAATAGTAAATAAAAATTCAAAATAAATTATCGTCATATTTTAATCTAATTTTATTTTGGTAAATAAAGAGAAGTTTAACATTGTTAACCCATAAGCCATATCTCCCACCCATTTATGGCCATATCACCCATCCCCATGGGAGATATGGCCATCCATCATATGAGATATGTGTTCAGCTTTTGACTAAGTTAGCATCATAATTTTATTTTTATAATTTTATTTTAAATAGACAAAACTACTAACTTTTTTTACCTGGTGTTTGTGGTGAGGTATAATAAATTTTGTATTTTTAAAAGTCATAAATTAAAAGGTGCGTCATATCTCCCGGATTTACCTTACTGTTTGTACTGCGTTTACTGTGTGTATTGTGCGTACTGTGTGTACATTGCGTACATTGCGTACATTGCGTGTTGGAACTTTGGAGCTTTGAAGCTGTTGGATTTTTGGAGCTTTATAGCTGTTGGAGCTTTGGAGCTATTGGAGCATTTGGAGCTTTGGAGATGTTGGAGAATTTGAAGCTTTGGAGCATTGGAGATGTTGGAGATGTTGGAGCTTTGGAGCTGTCGGAGCATTTGGAGCTCTGGAGCCGTTGGAGCATTTGGAGCTTTGGAGCTTTTCGAGCTTTGGAGCTTTGGAGCTGTTGGAACATTTTGAGATTTGGAGCTGTTGAAGCATTTGCTGCTTCGGAGCTGTTAGAGCATTTGGATCTTGGGAGTTGTTGGATAATTTGGAGCATTGGGGCTGATGGAGCGTTGGAGCTATTGGAGCTTTGGAGCTTTGGAGCTGTTGAAGCATTTGGAGCCAAAGACTTTTTAATTTGCCTTGGTTGTATCCGGCAGAATATTATAAATCAGCTTACTGATGATGTAGCAAAAAAATTTTTTTAATATAACATGTGGCTGGACTCTATATCTGGAAAGTCATATATGTTCGATAACAAATTGAAGTAGTGTGCATTCAAGACATCGGCTGCAGTTATTTACAGTTCTGACGTCATGAAGCAGACGGTTAAACATTGTGTACAGAAACTCTGTCAAGAAGAGGAGGACTATGACAATAAATGTTCTGGCTGGTCTCTGTCTAGTAAAGACTGATTGGAGCTAATAATTAGGTATTTCACGGGTATGTAGACCTAAATGTTTTATAAGAGTGCTAACCTTCGCAGGGTGATTTTATAGTAGAATAAAAATTAAGTGTTAAATATTATGTTTGTAAAGGAAATTGCTGTGTTTTATTTCTCTAACCTTCCACTTTTATGCTAAATTAATGTTATATTAAATTAATTTTATATTGTCCAGGAATCGAACAAAGTTTCGAATCAATCAATACTTAAATGAGTGAATTTTTTGATGAATTTTGTATTTTTTCCCGAATCTCTATCTAAATAATAACACGATTCCAAGATGGCGCCCAAATATCCAGATGGCGGACAACTCAGTAATAATAAATGATTACTGCACTTTAGAAGGGAAAACTTAAACAAGTATGATTGTAATGCACTCTATAAGACAAGTACACACACAAGATGGTGTCCTCCAGCAGACGAAAACAAGATGGTGGCAATGTCTTCTAGCAGGTGGTAGCTACTGGTAGCATGTACTGAACACAAAGTGTCGGACCCATGATGGTCTTCAAAGTCAAAGTCAAATTTCAAAATAAAGGTTAAATTTCAAGGTCACAGTCAAATTTCAAGTTCAAGGTCAAATTTTAAGTTTACGGTCAAAGTTCTAGGTCAAGATCAAACTTCAGGTCAATGTCAAAGTTCAAGTTCATGGTCAAAGTTCAAGGTTAAGGTCAAAGTAAAAAGTCAAGGTCAAATTCAAAGTAAAAGGTCAAAGTTAAGGTAAACAGTCAAGGTCAAAGGTATGGTGAACAGAAAAATATACTAACATTTAATCAGCACACTATAGCAGACTTAAACAACATGGCGGCCTCCAGCGGACGAAGACAAGGTGGCGGACATAACGTTATACCAGCTGACGATATATACCTTGTTTATGGTGGTGAGAGGCCAGTTAGGCGGTTTCCATGGAGGTAGGATCTATCGTTTTTTATTTATTTTTTGTTCTTACCGGTTTTAAACTTAGGATGGGAATAGATATAATCAATAAGTATTCTAAGAATTTAATTTTTTGATGAATTTAGAATTTTTTTTTCATTAAAATCGGATAATAAATAAAGATTCTCAAGATGGCGTCCATAACGATATTGATAAAGTGGTGACATAATTCAAAATGACGGGTGTGATGTAAGACGTTTTTTTTACATTTTATTGACAATTTTTTTTAATAAATTAAAAATTTACTGGTTTACCCTCGCCGGAAATTGAACCTAGGACCAAAATCGTTTAAATAACTAAACGTTTGAAAAAAGTATTTTTTAAACATTTTTTGGAATTTTTTTTAGAATTTCTAGAATTGTAATTACGGATGTTCAAGATGGCGGCCATAACGAAACATAAATCGTTTTTTTTTAATATTTTTATTCAATTTTTGGTTATTTTTTAATAAATTTAGGACATTGTTCATAAAAATCGGATAGCCTAATAAATATAGATTTTCAAGATGGCGGACATGATGTCATACCAGCTGGTTGTACTATACCTTGGCAATAGTGGTGGGAGGTTAGTCTGCCTGCGGCTTCCGTGGAGGAAGGATCGGTCGTCATTTTTTTTATCCTCGCCGGGTTTGAACCGAGGACTCCGAGCTCCATGGCGTAAATGTACATTTAATTAATTTTGATAATTTTTTATTAAATTAGATTTTTGAATTTTTTATAAATTTTAAAAATTTTCCTTATTTAATAACACAAAAATTACTGATTTTCAAGATGACGGCCGTTACGGATATTGCAACGGTGACGTCATCATTCATAATGGCGGTCATAATCCTTGATTATGTCAGAGGCTTATCAGAGACTTTAGACATGGATGTTTAAGCCTCTTTTAGGACATTGTGTTCCTTCTAAGGCAAAAGTATTTTGAGGTTTTTCTAAATCCTAATTTTTTAATTGTGGGATTTTTGAGATATTTTTTGGAGGGATTTTTTTTTTTCAAAAAAATTGAAATTTTGGCAAATTTGGAGGAATTTTGCAAATTTTGGCAAATTTTGAAGGTAAAGGTAAGGTCGAGGTCATAGTTCAAGGTCAAGGTCATCCAAGATGGCCGCCGTGACGACAGAAATGGACGTGAGGTCAGAGCTCGGTCAGCATCTCGCACCTCACCCTGAACCCTTGTGCCAGCTGATACTTTTCTATACTACTATTAAAAATAATTATATATTAATATAAATTAATATTAATATTAATTAATATTAATTTTAATATAATTATATATAATAATTATATATTTAATATTAATTAATTTTAATTTCAATATTAATTAATATTAATAAATATTAATATTAATTAATATTAGAATATTAATATTATGTTGTAGGTTTGCTACCACATAAAAACTTTTAAACAATAGATATCATACAAAAATTTTTAGCTCTATCATAGGAATTAATAAAGTGTGATTGAAAGGTTCAGCCAATTCAGTTTCAGTAAAAATAAAGTTACCGAATTCAATTTTTCTTCACGAAGTCTGCCGGTGAAGAGGCTGTAAGGGAGTTCACCCCATCAGCCTTCGCCAAAAAAATTCCCTGGCCCGACCGCACCCCTGTTCGTTTACCCCTCTCGAACAGCGCGCCCGTGGTGGAAACAAGCGACAACCGTGGTAGGGTAGGCGGGGCAAGATGGCGGCGCCCCTGAGCCCCTGCATAAGGGGGGGGGGGGGGGGGCGCAGCCGCGATGTAAGGGTGGCGCCGGGACGAGCAACGCAACATGAAAGGCACGTCGGAAATATGAAGGAAAAAAAAAACTCTCTCATATGATCCGCGAAAGTTTTGGCGGCATCGTAACAAGCATCCTGGGAAAAAAAAAAAAAAAACGTTGACCTAAGTACTTCTTACTACGATACTGCGCCCAATATCCGCCATGAACAAAACTTTTACCTCCTCGTGAACAAGGAAGGCTGGAAAGGAGTTGGGGGGAACAATTTGTTTCGTTTAGTTTCTCAGCCAGTAATCCCAAACGCAATAATAGTTTATCGAGTTTTGTGTCAACACAAGAGAGGTGAGTTAGGGCTTTTTTCTTTTCATTTTAAAGGCGATGAAAGTATTACTTGTTGCGTAAACACAGGTGATGATATAAAGTCAACCAAATAAATTACCTTTTTTTTTTGCTTTATAACTTTGTTACTTATAAAGACTTACGCTTTGTCCTTACCAATAATATGACATACTGTTTCAAAATAAAAATAACGGTTTAATGGTATTTTATGAAACATGTATGACTAAACCTAAAAAATCAAATATTTTTATTTTTGAGCTTACATAAATTTTATTACATTATCATTAATTAATTACTATATAGAAAACTAATTTACATATAAACCTGTAGTAGTAAATTTGGCGTGTACACACAAAGTTTATTAAACCTTAAACAAGAACTTTCACAGCTCAAACTCGTTCAGAAAATAAAAACGGTCGCAATTTCATTCCAGGAATGTTTTTTTCCTCCCATTTTTTATCAGACTCTTATTGAAACCCTCGCTGTAAAATAATTCATTTAGCAGCTCACTGATGCGATATTCTCAAGACCTCAACATAAGTTTTGAATTATTTATAATTTTTATATGTTTTTATTATTTGGATTGAACTTCTTTGACTACAAACCCACGGGTTACATTCTAGCTTTAAAAGTGTCACATTAAAATTTATTCGTCATGTTTACTTTTCAAAATTTTTGAATAAAAGGATTTTATAACTCGTTAAGTGTCCCATAGGCCTATACAGTTTAGAACCGCTCGGTACAAATAATGTTTCAATGTGTGCTTGAAACTACAAATACCGGGATAATAAGTGTGCCAGTCCACGAGTGTTTACTCATGCAAGTGCCCAAAGCATAAAGCCATAAAATATAATATCGAAGACGCTGTAATGCGAGCTAAATATGTTCTATAACCGATATAACATATGGAGTTACAACGAAAATATGTAGTACAAAAATTGTACATCACACCAAGTCCAATACAATGGTGTGGTCTATTTTTAGGTATACTCTACGATTAAAAACAATATACGTCCAAAAATATCTGTACCAAATTAAGGGAGTTAAAAATATAGAAGAAAAATTATTTTTATTATTGTTCCATTGGTAACGGGTTTAAATTCATAAGTTTGGTAAATTTTAATTTTATTTCTCATCTGCAAGTAGGTAAGAATTTCTGTATGATTGATTACGACACACGTGAGTTTGTATGTATATATATATATATATATATATATATATATATATATATATACACACACACGTTGTATTACAAGGTGAAATTAACGAGAGAACTGTTTCGGCGATTAATCCCGATTTTCATGTATAACCCTGTTAAGAGAGCTTAGCTGGTTCCACGGTCAGGCAGTTCCCCTTAAGGGCGACACTAGCTTGTGCATCAGGTGCTTCTTCGTCTAAACGCTCAAGGCACTTACCTAGCTTGCAGTATTATCGTTTGCACCTCCTCTTCTATGGCTCTTCTAAAGTTGTTGCTTTGCAATTTTATGGTGGAATAACGTAGGTGAGAATCTGATGCATTCCCATTCACAACTTTGCACTGATGTATTTAAAGTCGCCGTACATGTCGTAACTACTGACTAAATTTAACAAAGTAAATACCAAATTAAAAGTCCTGCAGCTTAAAGCTATTATTAAGGAATCTACATGTCTTATAATTCTAGCTTGTTTATGCTACGTTTCCGCAACTTCATGATATTGTTGATATTTTACCATTGAAAGAATATTATGCGATTTATTCCAAACATTTGTAGAAATAGACACAATACTTTTTCTGGTGCATAAAAGATTTAATTCATAACGAAACCGTTTAAGAATTATATTTTTTAAAGTGAATAGGTACGCGTACATTAAGGTTCGATTAATTATCTCATTTTATAACTTCTGTTTTTGGTGTGTTCAAGGATATAGTAACCTTGATTAAATCAAACTTAACTCATTTTCATTTCATAAGGTAGACAATTTACTTATTTTTTTAAAGCCACGCATATTCCTTTTTAACAAAGTTTATGTTAAAGTTTAGACTAACACTTTCTTTTACTATGTTAAAAAGGTATGATTATAAATATTCAACATTTTTGCCTTAATTCAAATACTTTAAATTAGTACAATATATTTGATTCAAGTGCATCTATATTTGAAATGTAGAGCACAGTTATGAAATTTATTATTATATACGTTTATACGTATATACGTATTAATTAGTTCTTAGTTATACTCAGTATTACTTAAAAAGAAATTCCCAAATGTTTTACCTCTCTCGTATAATCCCACATGGAGACCTATGTGAAAATTCTGAACTAAGTTATTATGTAAATATCGTTTTACAAAAAAAAAAATATTCAGTTTTTTTACCGCAGATGTATAATCCAAAACAATTTTAATAAAATAACATTTATATTAAATTTAAATTTATTTCGCCAATAATATTTTAGGTAGATTCCATAAGGTTTTATTAATTCTTAAATAGGATTCCCCTGATACAACTTAAGATGTGATATTTCGGAGAACGTTAGATAATATAAATTTGCTTAAAGTTAGTTCACAAATAATCTCCAATATCTTAAATTAAGTTTCATTTAATCAGAATATATAAATTTCTAATTATAAAAAACTTTTTTAACAATATTTCATCCCTTAAGAACTAGAACTGTAGCATGTGGTAAAAAGAGAGTTGATATATTATGTTGATAAATTATACGACATAGCGTACGTCCCACTGGATTGGTCACAGAGATCAGACTTTTATTAAAAAATAACTGATCGCATTCTAACCCCTTTTGCGGTGCAATATAGAAAATATGGCGAAGGTAAAAATTATGCTATTAAATCAATTATATTGTATGTTAATCTTACTAAGTTTCTTAAGTCCGTCTTAATTTGGTTGCCTTATTTATTTATTACTATAAACACTAACGTGCCCCTGTTTCACTGCCTTTGGGGTCGAATATCTAATGTAAAAGCACTCTACATAATTATATGTTAGTAGTGTGTAATAGCCGGTCCGGGGACAGGCGCCAGGCGCGTGGAGCTTGAGCCGGGTCGATGACCGATTGATCTGATGTCACGGCGGCCATTTTGTATGACGTTCATGACCTTTGACCTTCAGAATTTCCCAAAATTGGTCCAAAATTTGCCAAAATTTTCAGGTTTTTTTTGGGATCAAGAATCAAACCGAGGACAGGAATCCAACAATTGAGTTTAAAATTAATGAGTGATTTTTTCAGCGAATTTCGGAATTTTTCCCGAATTTCTAGATCAATAAATACAAATTTCCAATATGGCAGTCATAACAGCTTACTGTAGGCTGGTAGTAGAGGATTTTAAGCCTCTTTTAGGATTTTGAACATAATTAATTGAATTTATTACTTTTAACAAAAAAACAATAATTTTTTTTTGCGTCGCCCAAGGATAGAACCAAGGACAGGAATCCATCAAATCAATCAGTATACTGGTTGCAATTTTTTTTGGTGAATTTTGGAATTTTTCCTGAATTTATAGCTAAATAATTACAGATTTACAAGATGGCAATCAAATACCAAGATGGCGGGTGCCACAGTAATAATAAATGACTGCTGCACTCTAGCAGGTACATATTAAACTTACATAATGGTGGCACACTATAGTAGACGAAAACAAGATGGAGGCCTCCAGCAGACGAAAACCATATGGCGGATGTGACGCATACCAGCTGATGATATATATTTTGACATTAGTGGTGGGAGGTCAGTCTGCAGGTGGCTTCCGTGGAGGAAGGACCTGACGTAATTTTTATTTATTTTTGACCTCGCTGGGTTAGAACGAAGGATTACGAGCTCCATGGTGTAAGTGCATGGTATAAATAATATTTAATTCAATTTTGATTAATTATTTTTTTAAATTTAAATTTATATATTAAAATCGGATAATAAATAAAATCAAGATGGCGGCCGTAACGGAAATGGCAAAGGTGACGTCATAATTCAAAACTGTTGCCATGGCATCGTAATTTTCAAGGTCATGACCTCGGCGGCTTAGAGTGGCTAGCTCTTAGGACGTTTAAGTCGCTTTAAGGATTTTGTGTTCTTTCTAAGGCAAAAAGAATTTCGAGGTTTTACGAAATCATAATTTTTGAATTATCAACTTTTTTTTTGTATTTTTTGGCGGAATTTTTTCTCCATAAAACAGGAAATTTTGGCGAATTTAGGGTAATTTAGGCAAATTTAAGAAACATTCTGGCCAATTTTGAAGGTTAAATGTCAAGGTCAAAGTCATCCAAAATGGCCTCCGTGACATCAGAGCAATCGGTCATCGACCCGGCTCCATCTCCACGCGCCTGGCGCCTGTCCCCGGACCGGCTATTACACACTACTAATGTTTTATTTATTAATGCCCAGTTTCTTACATACAAATTATTTCCAATATAGATATTATTTTTTATGATAAGATTTTATCCTTTTACACCTCCTTACTTTTCTAATTGCAGAAAAATGAGAAAAAATACTTACTGTTAATTCAAATATCTAACCCTTTTTAATTAACATTATTCTTGCTTAGTTTGTTACCACCCAAATGTTCTTTCAACCCGCTTAGATTTATTTGAATTTTTTGTCTATTTTTATAACAACCTAACTTGAAAGCGAATTTCTAAATATTAAATTATAAGTACCTATAGGGGAAGGCGGGGTAACTGGACGCAGTGGGTAATGGTACGCACGTCAGTATCTGGCTAAAGAAGAGGAGACGCACGCAGGAGTACAGCTAACTTCGTTCTAATCGAGTGGCGATGGCGTGCGGCTGAAGTTGTGTCGGATATACGTGTTTTTTTTAAATCTGAGATTTTTCCAATAAAATCCTGCATCATTGCATTCGAGGTAAGGGAAAAACTGTGTACTTTTGTAGAATTTTAGATGTTTATAAATAATTTTTGGTGTTTTTGCTATAATTTAACGCGCTAAGGGCTTGTACTTTGTGATCGTTTCAACTGTTACTGTCAGTAAACTGACATGGCGTCGTTTGGGGTATTCGTACGCAGGGATGCGTACCAGTTCCCCATCTGCGTTTCATTCACCCGTGCGAAATTTGGTAACTGTTATGTTTAAATTGATCATATCAATGGTTTTGTACAATATGAAATTAACAAAAAAATATGTATACTAATTTCCCCAGTTACAAAACCATCGACATCAAGGACTGCAGGGACCAGGAAGTCGCCGACACGAAAACGGCGTTCAGAAATTCTAACAGCCACTCAAAAAATAAATAGTGCTGGAAGAAGTGGAAACAAAGAGGAAAAATAAAAGGAAACACAAAATGAACATGATACAGGGAAGCTAAAAAAATGAAAAAGAAGAAAACGAAGACAAATATTTTCAGCGATTCGTCCGTTTCTTCTAGCAAAAACAAAGTAAATACAAAAGATTTTGTCAAGATGATGACATTGAAGATTTGGATATGGTGGCTTCATCTTTTCCAAAAATAATTGCACTAATGAGATCTGTATGTTTTGTGGAGAGCTTGGTAAGGACAGAGAACTGTGGTATCGCTATGGCAGGTGTTCGGGCTGGGTCCATTCAGACTGTAGTGCTGCAGAAAATCACTTTAATTTTGTATGCGATTTTCGTCAAGAGAAAGTATAATTATTTCAATAACTTTAATGCTGAAATAGTATACTTCTTTGTCAAATAAAAAACTTTGATCAGTTATTTTGATGGAAATTAAATTTTTCCATATATTTGAAACTATGGTTTGTCAGTGTGTAAGTGTATTGTTTGTGTTAGCTGTCCCTATTTGTTCATTAACAATGCAAATAATGAGTAAGCTACGTTCTAAACTATATATAATTTCATTCAAGTACCTACAAAAATATTTTAAAAATACTGAACTGTAAGCTTGAATTAGAGGCTATGAAAAATTAAAAAAAACTGTACATAAATGATAAATATCAAATCATGTATGTATTTAATTTGAAAAGAAAATAAATCTTTGTGTCCCCAGTATAGTACAAAAAGTGTATTTTGTTATTTAGGTACATTTTCATATTTAAAAAAAATTATATTTCCATTCAGGGAATATTCTGGAATCTATATGCACCAAAATTAGCATAGAGAGTAATTGTACGCAACATAAATTTAGTGCGTACGATTACCCACTCAAGTCGGGTAATCGTACGCAATACATATTTTAATAGTTTAAGTAAAAAACCACACTTCCCTTTTAAACAATGTACTAATACTCGGCTATAATTAAACTGACCTAATGTCGCTTTGCTACAAATTAATTACATTGCTTTTTAAACTTTATTAATAGAAATATAATGTGTCAAAGTTAAGTGCGTGCTGTTACCCCGCATTCCCCTATGCTTTCTTTATTATTATGTACGTTTTACAAATTCAGTTTCTGCTCACCTAATCAATTTTCTTTGGATTTGTTATTCAATTATCTCTTAACCATAATCACCCCTGTTTAACCCATTATGAGGCTGTATTACGAAATATTGTAAAAGCAACGCAACTCACTATCCAAGTTATCCCTGTTCAGTTTCTGTTTGATCACTTGTTTAGCTTCGGAGGTATGATTTATTGTTATAAAACCTACATAACCTACCTAACTTAGTGAAACAAATTTCACTCCATTTTCACTCCTTTAATGCCAGGAATAAAAGAAAATGGAAAACCTTTTTGTGTTACTTTGTAGGCATGTTATTATTGTTGAGTTGATCTCCTCCCACTTATTTAGCTTCAGGAGATCTCAACTTTTCTTCTTAATAATCAATATTACTCCTTGACATCCCTTAAGGATGTAATCTCGCTAAATTTTAACAAGAAGTTGGTAGATTTGGCACATGCATTATTAGTTCTACATATTATTTACTTAATTTTGTTTAGAATCGAAGATATAATGAATTGTTTCAAATACAAATTACCTGTTTTTACCTCATAAAGTAGGATGTTATTTTTAATAAATATTTTTTTCTGGTTTTAAGTTAGCCAAAAGCTTTAATAATAAAACCTTTTACTCTCGTCTGTTTTCCCACATTAAAGAAAACGTGAAAATTTATAATAACATATTAAGCCAATATGGATATATATGATTTAGAATTTTTTTTACATTTTTAAACAATATTAATTTTTTTTATCTTAAGAGGTGATATTTAGGAAACGTCTGAACAAGAGAAGGTGGTTTTGCGAAATGTTAATTAATGATAGCCTATATCTTAAAATAAGTTTGACTGAAAGAATAGTCACTATATTTTATTCCAAACGATATTTAGAAAATTTCAGAACCTTTAAGGGCAGAAATTCATCACTTAGAAAAAATTAGTACGTTGACTTTGTATGTTTATAAATTATACGGAATACCATAACTTCCACATGATTAGCTTCAGAAATATTATTTTTAAAATAAAACAAAACTTTTCACGCTCATGAGCGTCAAGTATAGAAAAAGGTAAAAATATGCTATGAAATCTTAAAAACTAGATTAATATCGTTCAATTTATTATCTCCCGCTTAATTTTCTTGGCGATATGATTTATTTATCAACTTCTGACAGCTTGAGAACTTCTCACTTGTTGAAGAAGGATGGAGATCTAGCACAAGACAGAATTTTTTGTAATTGTTTAAAAAAATTGATTTTTATTTATTAGATATTATTTTTATTGTTATTTTGAAATTTTTTCTGAGATTTTTTGATATCAAAGAAATGTGTGTGTCGGTTTTCTCCGTGTGCTCCCGATTATTCTTGTCAACATTTTTATGGTTTTCTCCATGAACTCCCGATTATTCTTGTCAGTATTTTCATGGTTTTCTCCGTGTGCTCGTGGTTGCTTCCGAGAAACCGATCTATGCATGAAGGAATTTTTACTTAACGAATAATGTCATTTTATTGAGAGTTAATTTTAAGTAATTGAATTTCTGCTACTAAATCATCAATTGTAATATTTTAATCAGGTGGAATTCAAACGAATATAACATTACTCAGTCATATATAATAATAAGCTCTGAGACATCTGAGAATCACTAATAAGCAAGACGAACTTCCTTCTCCTTGGTGCTTAGCGAAGCCATCCTTCTTTTGCGATCGTTAGTGAGCATCCTGCATCCCACATAAAAGAACTAAATAATATTTACCTGTAAGCAGCATGTGGTGTCATCTGTTGACAAGAATCAACACTACATTAAACGGGTTATTTTACATGAGATAAATTAACTCTCACCACTGAATGGTGCTATTGTAGTCAGTTAGAGCCAGTAGTCTCGAAGCCACATAGCATCGTGTCCTGGAAGCTTCGTAGTCCTATAGCCTCGCAATCTCGTAACCTTGTAGACTCGTAATCGCGTAGTCTCGTAACCTCATGGCTCGTAGTCACGTAGCCATGATGTCTTGGAGCCTCGTAGACTTGTAGCTACGTAACCAAGTAGCCTTGTAATCTTATAACATAATGCTGTTGGAGCAGTTGGAGCCATGTATCTTCGAAGCTTCGTAGCCTTGTAGTCAAATAGTGTAAGGCCTAAGACTATTTGGAGTCGAATACTTTTGACGTCATTGATTGTTGTAGCCAATGACTGATGGATGCATTGTATCCTAACGTAAAATTAACGAACGCAACCTACTGAGTTGAATGTTCGTGAAAATGTACGTCCTTTTCGTTAGATGTGCTTCCTTTTTGTTTGATGTGCTTCCGATTGTGGTTCCTTTAGTTGAATGTGCTTCCAAATGTGCTTCCTTTTTGTTGGATGTGCTTCCGATTGTGCTTCCTTTAGTTGAATGTGCTTACAAATGTGCTTCCTTTTTGTGACTGTGCTTCCAAATGTGCTTTTTTTGTGATTATGCTTCCAAATGTGCTTCTTTTTTATGATTGTGCTTCAAAATGTGCTTCGTTTTCATTAAACGCTTGAACTGCGTGAATGTTGTGAGGTCATTGCGTACATTACGTGTACAATACGTGTATTGCGCGTCAATTGCGTGAACTTTGCGTGTTCGTTCCGTTTCCTGTTTGTACTGTGTGTTCATGTCGTTTCCTGTGTGTACTGTGTGTACTGTACGTTCATTCCGTTTGTTGTGTGTACTGTGTGTTCATTCCGTTTCCTGTGTGTACTTTGTGTACATTGCGTGTCAATTGAGTGAAATTTACATGTTGAAGCTCTTGGAGCACTTAAACCCGATTAGCAAATGGAGCAATGGAGCCAAATGTAGATAGACCTGATGGCGCGAATTGGTGTTTTTGGAGCTGTTGGAGCTTTGGAACAGATGTGAAGCATTTGGAGCTTTGGAGCTGTTGGAGCATTTGGAGCTTGGAGCTGTTTGAGCATTTGAAGCTTTAGATCTGATGGAGCTTTGGAGTTGTTGAAGCATTTGGAGCCTTGGAATTTTGGAGCTGTTGGTGAATTTGTAGCATTTGGAGCTTTGGAGCTGTTGGAACTTGGAGATTTGGAACTTTGGAGCTTTGGAGCTTCGGAGCCAAAAGAATGTTGGAGTCATAGACTGATGGTGCCAATGACAATTGGTACTTTGGAGCTGTTGGGGATTTGGAGTTTTGGAACTGATGGAGCTTTGGAGCGTTGGAGCAGTTAGAGCTTTGGAGCTTTGGAGCTGTTGGAGCGTTGGAGCTGTTGGCGATTTGGAGCTTTGGAGCTGTTGGAGCTTTGGAGCTTTATAGATTTTGGAGCTTTGGAGCTTTGGAGCTTTGGAGCTTTGGAGCTTTGGAGTTTTGGAGATTTGGAGTTTTGGAGCTGATGAAGCATTTGGAACCAAAGATATTTCTATTATCCTTGGCGGAATCTGTCAGAGTATTATAAATCAGCTTACTGTTGATGTAGCAACAAACTTTCCTTTAAAATATTACATTTGGCTGGACTCTATTTATGGAAAGTCATATATTTTCGATGACAGTGTGAAGATGTGTGCATTCAAGACATCAGCTGCAGTTATTTACAGTTCTGACGTCGTGAAGCAGACTGTTAAACATGGTGTCCAGAAACTCTGTCAAGAAGAGGAGGACTATGTCAGTAAACATTCTGGCTGGTCTCTGTCTAGTATAAACTGATCGGAGCTAAGAATTAGTCATTTCACGGGTATGTAGACCTAAATCTTTATAAGATTGCTAACCTTCGTAGGGTGATCCTATAGAAGAATAGAAATTAAGCAATAAATATTATGTTTGTAAAAGAAATTGCTGTGTTTTATTTCTCGAACCTGTCACTATTATGCTAAATTTATGTTATATTAAGTTAATTTTATATCGTCCAGGGATCGAACCAAGTTTCGAATAAATCATTTATTTAATGACAAACACTTTCAATAAAATAATATTATTAATAATTCAAAGCACAAAATAATGAAAATAAATAAATACAAACTATATAATCAATGTTTTTAAGCCAGTCTGGAACATCAATTATTTAAAAAATGTGTTTGCTAATATCTTTTCTGAAATTTTGATAATATTATCAAATTTTGAATAAATTATGTTTACGTTATGAAATGAATAGGAGTCTACAGATTTATAAAAAACCTTTGCTTCAATAATACAAGGGCTGGAGCGGGGCCCTCGGTGGTTGAGAAGCTTGCCTTTCCCTGATTATAGACTTTAATAATTCAGCTCTGAGATCTCTGAAGTTTAAATATTCTTTAGAGAATTAACTAAATAGCTTCTAAAGCGTACAGTTCGTACAGTATATAGAAAAGGCCCATATATAAGCGCTAAAATCTTGTCATATAAAATAATAATGATTATATCAACAACCCTGAAAATCTTAAAATCATATGCTCGAGCCATACGTCACTCCATTACTTATCAATGTATCAATGACGCATTCACTTTCTGATAAGAATCACGTATTTTAAAAGTAAATACGACGCAAATATGTAACAACAATAACTGCGTGTAAGGAACTTCGTATCTTCCATTGCCTAACAGAATAACCAAATATTTTCAAACACATAAATGGAATCCTAATGACAATCATTAAACATATAACCAAATATAGCACAATTACTTGCCTTTAAATTTTTAATATGTGTATTTTTCTTAGTATTTAATAACTTCCAAGATAGTGGACCATGGCCATGTTTATATTTTGGGTCAACAGAAAAACAACATCCCGACGTTGGCCGAAGAGAATTCTTCGGGTGTGTTCGGGTATGGTACACCACTCTTGTACATCGTAGGCTACCCGCAAATAATACTTCAAGTGGTATGACGTCATAGCGTTCATCTTTATTTCATCTGTCAGAGTTCGCTGCCGACATATTGTTTTTGTCTGCTTGAGTGCACTGCCGCCATATTAGTTTAATTTTTGCCCCGCTAGAGCGCAATATTCATTTACTATCAAGGCGTCCGCCATATTTAGCCGCCACATTAAAAAACCTTATTTTTGAAAATAGATATTCAGAAAAAATTCAAAATTCATCGAAACATACTTGTTAATATAATGATTGATTTGATAGATGTTCATCCACGCTTCGATACCAGGCAGTACAGAGTTAAAAACATTATTACATATTAAACACTCTGAGGTTTTCTGGGTTGTAGCCGTGTCCTTGGTGAATTATTCGCCAAGGACGCGACTACAACCCAGAAGCGAAGCTACTTCAGACAATGGCCGTGAAAGCCTGCGAACATTATTAATACACATGAAGTTTAAAGTGTACACGTACGATTAGTCAAAAAAACAAAATTAAAGCTCGTTAACTAGAAAGGTTCAAAAAAATTTGACTGTAAAGTCGGTTTACGGACGATAGTTTAACGTGACAACGTCATAACAAAACATTGATGAAATGATTGCATACTTTTATGAATTTTTTATTTTAATAATAAAAGTATAAATATTTGAAATTACACTAGGAATCAGATTTTTAAAATGCAAGAATTATTAACCTTTATTGCCGAAATTGTTCTTGTAATAAGCAATGCAAACCACATTAACTTTTCGCTTCAATTTATAAACAGTAGACGAAACAGTTCACGTGTAGATGACTTGTAATTGATTTTAAGAACTGGCATTTAGCTATAAGGTTTAAATATAATTATGAACAAGTTTTCATATAAATAAACTGTAATCAAATATCTATCTTCAATTATATGAATCAACATAATTTTTTAGTCAATTGTAACATAACCTATTATTACTGCACTCGCCGACAGCGTAACGGAACACAGCGTATCGGAAAAATGAGCGTAACGGGACACAGCGTAACGGAACAATGAGAGTAACGGGACAAAGCGTAACGAACAATGTGCGTAACTGGATACTTTTTCGTGCGTGTAGCCGGAGTTCATCGATTTATTAGACGTTGTCACGTAAAAAATATTCACGGAGCAGAGGCCGCTCGGATGAGATATGTCTGCCGGCGCGCGGGGAGAGATTGGCAAGCCTGCAGAAGTGTCAGGTGACCAACCACCTGATCTCAATACACGTGGCATAAAGACCCTGTTCCCAGACCGTGTAGCTGACATGTATAGAAGGTCGCTGAAATACCTAACACGGTCCATGAAAAGTACTTGGAATCGCCTCGAAGATCAAAAAAAAAAAAAAAAAAAAAAACGAGAGTAGAAAACGATCCTACCAAAGAAACATTTGCGCTGCAAAAAAATTTTTGTGGTGCTTATACCCAAGCAATATGTCAATAAATAAGACAACACAACGAATAATAATCCGAGGCAATAAATCTACACGAGACAGTCTTTTTTTCCTATAATTGACGTATATTTTAATAAAGTCACTAAAAAGCCATTAGCATAGGCCAAGCATCTCCGAACCAAGAGGTATGTTTCGACGATACTCACAAACATTTTAAAAAGTTTATGGTCAATATCAGTCGTCTCCGAACACGATGACAATCATAACCTGACTTCAATCATGACTACATGCATTTAACGAAACGATACATATTCAACAAAATAAAAGAACACACATTTAATGAAACGACAAACATTCAACAAAAGAAAAAACATAATACATGGAATATATACAATGCACACGTAATACATGCATTGAACACGCAATGAACACACAATACAAATAATTAACATTCAATGAACACGCAATACACACTTCCAACACGCAATGAACACAAAAAATACACACACTGGACACGCAATAAACAAACTGGAACCACAATGAACACACAATTAACATGCAATGCAACAATATACATGAAATGAACACATAATATATACTATGGACACGCAAAAACACGTAATGCACACATTGAACAAACAATTGCGAGAACTTCATTCTTAATTATAAATCACATTTCATGAAATAAAACAATCTCTTTTTAAAACCAAATTATATTTAATTTTGTACAAATGCAATAAAAACGAGTCATTTTCTCAGTTCTTTAAGTATTAAGGCTAATTCATTAATGTGCGAGTAGTTTACTCCACTAATGGATGCCATCAGTAGTCTCAGGCGATCGAACATTATGTATAATCAATCTCTTATGCTATTTTCATATTCCTGCTCTGTTTGTTATTTATATTTGAAAGATCACTTTCATCCCAGAGATCATCAAGCTTGATCTGAATAATTCAATATATCACGCCGCGCCGTGTCCATTGATTTTGTCTCAGGGCTTCATGACAGTATTCGATGGTGCCAGTTTTAGGTACCTACTTTATCACAGGCTTGGTCTTGCCACCAGCTTCAGAGTCGCTGTCGTCATCATCGTAGCAGTCAGCATGTTCACCTGAATTACTGTAAGAATTCTATGACGTCGAAGTTTCTTCATCGTTAAAAAGCTTCCATTTTAAGCATCCATTATTTTTTTTACAAAGTACAGAGGGTTTACTTGAAATGGGATTGAATGATGAATCACTTTTCACGGTGGTGGTATTTTATTAGGTTCAATATTACTTAAACCGTCAGAAACCTCCAAGTTAGGTTCTTTTTAGAGATCAGGAGAGCTATGAAAATAATCTCGTTCAAGAAAAGGAAAGTTTTTACACTATGAGGGGCACTGTTCATTAGTGTAGTGGCTTTATCAATGTTTTCTATCTCGTGAGATGGCTAGGCGTTACACGTTCTGCCGTGTATTTTTAAGCTATCAATTCGTGCAATAAACCTGCTACATACATCACAGATTATCAATTTGCATAGTGGGTTCTAAACACAATTATACTTCTCATGATTTCTAGCATTCCTTGCTGCAGTATCTACAGCGATGTCCCTTCCAATACAGTTGCAGCCAAGGAACCAGATTCCACGTTAGCTTTTTCGACTAATGCTATATGCAAAATGAGAGTTTTAAATCGCAACAATTACTTAAACAGAATTTATAATATCTCGTCAGCAGGAGTTAAGTTAACACATGATGTGTTGAGGTAAGTATTATTTATTTTTTATGTGTGATGCGAGATGCTCACTCACGATCGCAAGAGAAAGAAGACTTCGCTAGACAACCAGGAGAAGGAAGTTTTTCTTGCATGATAGTGATTCTCAGCCATCTTAAGGCATATTATTTGACTGAGTAATTTGTGTTTTCTTTTGTTTGAACCATGTTTATTTGCGTGTTTTGTTTGTCCATTGCGTGCCTAGTTTGTGCATTGCGTGTTCGTTGCATGTATTCTGTGTTCTATTGCTGAATGTGAGTATTTTCGTTAAATGTGTGTTCTTTTCTTTTGATGAATTTTTGTCGTTTCGTTAAGTGTGTAGTCAAGAATGAAGTCAGGTTAGGATTGACCTGGTGGTTTGGAGGAGCCTGGTCTATACGCCTGATATTGAACATGATCTTTATAAATTGTTCGTAAATGTCGTCAAGAAATACCTCTTGTTCGGAGACTGTTAGCCTATACGAATTCTGTGTACATGACCTGTTCAAAATGTACGTCGAGTATAGAAAATTACGGACTCGTGGTTTGGATTTACTTGGCCTGTATGAAGATTTGGTTTTTCTTATTATTCCTGGCGATGTACTTTTTTGGAATATGACTTGAGTTCAACTCTGGTATATGACATACAACATTTTTCGTAGAGCTTGCGAATATCTCCCCGCGCGCAGGCAGTCTGTCCTCGTCCAGGGGTCCTCTGACTCTTGAAATTTATTTTTTAAATTTTTGTTGAAACGAACTTAAATTTAAGTACTTTGACTAGTAATTCATGTATATTTTAAACTTCATATATACCAATATTTATATTTTCTATACAAGGCAGAAAAAATTCAAAAGTAGTCGGGTGTGAAAAATTTCCTCTGACTAGCTGTTCCGTGTAATATTGATTTTTGTTTTGTTATTCTATCCTGACCTTAAACTTTTTAATATTGTTAAGAACGCAGACAGGACCACGACGCGCGCCAGGTTCGCCATGCATTAACGTAAGGCATGCCACACGTGCCTGGCTGGATTACAAGGGTCGTCGCTACCCTTTCACCCCCTCCCCCTTCCCGCTCCGCGGTCAAAGTCCTGCCACGGTGCTGTTATCTATCGCTGATGCGCCCTTGAAAATTCCTCGGGCCACCGCGTGGAGTTGCGTGAACAAACACCGCTCTTCTCGATATTTCGGACGTGGGATCGGTCCGTAGTGAGGCGACTCGTCACAGCCGCTCTCGTCGGTTCGAGAAGGGCACCCCTAAAGTGCTTAAGCTGTGACGCCAGCCTCCGTGGGAGTTCCACGGACTACCAGCTTAGCAAAATATGGGCACATGGATAACTCGAAAACTAGAGACCAGGAAGAAATTAAGGCAGTTCCACCAGAAGAGGCCAGCCAGCCCACCCAACCTAGAACCCTTCCATTGGCTAACCACCTCAGACAATCAGGAGCCAGCAAGCCGGTAACTGGCCGACCAGCCCAGCCAACCTGAAAACAGGCACCCAGACACCAGGGTATAAAATGACCTGCATCCTATGCTCCAGTAAGTCAGGCTTAGTCTACCTGATGATGGCAGCTGCAATGACTGCCGGAACGTCGCAAGACAATTACCTGAAACGACCTACACCTCGAAGCCAAGAAAATACCGACAATGGCCGTGAAATCCTGTGATCTTTATTTATTCCTATACTAACATTATACGTATCAAACATGAGGGATCTATATTGTTTATGGAAAAAAAGATTTTTATGTATTACTCACAACTTATTCCGTTTCAACATAATTATAGTAGTATTTATTGCAGCTATTGAGTTTTAGGAAACTGGCCCCATGATTCGGCTGGTCAATCAGCCTGGGTAGTTTTGTACCAGTCTTTCATGCGTGTGTGACAGGTTGCATACATACCGGTTTTCGCGACGCTCTGCCCTCGTATGGCTATGACTATCTACATATTGTCCCCGAGTTGAAAGTATAGCTTTCATTGAGGTTATATTTCATTCTATAAATTTCACGTTGGTTGGTTATAAAAGATGTTGACACATTTGACAACTTTTCTTGTACTGTATATTTCATACTAATAAAATTGTTTCATATATTTTTCAATAATATATAAATATATAGCGTTTTAAATTAAATATCTTGATGTAAACGTTTGTAATGTTTTAATGGTCACTTATTTTTGCATTAAGCTGGTAAAAATTCAACAAAACTTATTTTCTTTCGGTCGAAAATGTGTTAAGAGTACCAAAGCATTTTGGGTCATGCTTGAGACAGGCATCGGCTAAGTACTATTTCGTGAAGTTTTGTTGGTAAAAATGAGTGCAAGAAGGCGGAACCATAATTGTGTTACTTGCCACAATGGACTTTAATTAAATATATTTTTTTTTCACAGTAGAGAAACGTGAAAAATATTTTGCCTTCGGAAATTGCGTAGTGATCGCTCTGTGTTCTGGCTGTGTGAAGAACCGAGGCCACGAGGAATAAGTCCCGCGCAGCAGCGCCGAGGACCTCGAGGGAGTCAGCGCTCCGGGCCCTGTGATTGGTCGAGCGAGTCTCCAGCAGTCGTGCTCGCGACCCGGAACAACCCCCCTCATTCCCCCCCCCTTCCAACCCCCTGGGTACTACCACCTCTCTCTGGGCGCTCGCACGACCGTGACCAGTCCGTGCGGACTTCACGTCTCGCCACGGTTTAAGGGTGGAAGTCTCGTTCCAAGACATTATCCAACATCTACGTTACACACGGCTAAACTTCCCGACTGTTTGAGTCCCTGAACATTCACAAAATTATATAAATAGAAAATAATTTGCATAATTAGCCAGCAAAGTTGCATCGCTAACGTTTTTGATCTGTATGGATAAAGAAAAATGTATTTTTAATGTAAAAAAATTAAAAGTTTTAGTTTCAAAGTCGATTATAATGGCTGCTATGTGGCTTTCAGAACGAAAATGATTTAATTTTACATAGTCTTTTTAAATCATTAGAATTTTGATAACATTTAAAGGCTTAAACAATTATATATTTAATTTTATGAAAGTATTTTAAGCCATAAAAATTCAGTAGCCACCGGCCTTGCCTTTAAACCAAAATATTCTAAGTTATTTATTTCGTTTGGTTCTGTTTATCTATGCTGCACAAAAATTTTAAAAATTATAGTTTGCTATCTAACTTTTCAAAACGTATGCCGAAAATTAATATGTTTTCAATATGTGAAACTTCAGTCACTCAAAAAGTAAGCGGAAAAAGTTAAAATTTAAGATGATGTTCAGAATTCAAATTTAAAATTGTGTTGAAAAATTATAATTTCGAGGCACAACTGTGGTTACTGAGTGTACTCTGTGTGAACGGACTATGTACTGTGTGCCCATTGTGTGCATTGTTTTTTTTTTTTTCGTTGAATGTGTGTCGTTTTGTTAAATGTGCAAAGTTAAATCTATAGTTGCTCTTTTATTTACTGGTTCAAATCCTCTTGGTCTTGTGCCGGAAATTAGGCATTTCATCACATTTTTTTAATTTTTCTATAATTTTAAATTTTTTTGGGATTTCTTATTCTTTTAATTTATCTGGTTGTTAAGGGGGTAATTTACTTGTTGTTAGGCCGGTTTACGCCACGTATTTAAACTTTGTGCCAGTGGACCGAAGCCCCTTCCCAGGGGGCCAATCTGATATTTTGCTGTCTAATGTGGACATGGTCAGCCCGGTTGAAATTTCTCTCGCCTGCAGTCACGTCCCGAGTTTGTAATATTATTTATCTTCATGACCAAAATTGCATAGAGCAGCTCCTGGGCTGCAAGCTGCTACTTTGTAGAGGCCTGCTGAGAATAGCAAGTCTCGTCACGAATGGGGCTCCAGTGGAGCTGTATTCCCAGCGGAGTGGCGTTTTCTGTCCCCCCCTTCCTCTCTCTCCACCTCACATTAGTTCTAAGAAATCAAGCTAGGAGCAGTGACCTGACGGGACGATGGCCTAATTTAAGGGCGTTCTCCCTGGTCCGACAGAGACGTCCCCGACATCTAGCGGAGGAAAAAGTAACCGCGGGCCTGGTCGCCAGCGTGCAGAGCTCACCCTCATGACACCTGGTGGCAAGTCAGCTCACCGCCTCAGTTAGTTCCCCTTTACGCCGCTAGAGAGCAGCGCCGCGGCGCCCTTAAGCCCTATGCTTCCTTCTCGCGGCCTGTTGAAGTCGATTCTTTGTAGCTTCCTGTTGCCTCCGGTAGAGAGCGCGCATGTCGTGTTGTTGGCACGCCCGCCTCGGGCACCTCCGCATGTTTTCGGCCCTGAGCCGAACCTCCCCCCCCCCCTTTTTTTATTAGGGCTGAGTGCCCGATTTAATTAGAAGCTTTGACCGCTATCGCCGGCATTTAGTTATCCGACCTCGGCTACTGACCACGTCTTCTCGGCGTCCTCTGCGCTAAGAGGCTTTTCGCAGCAACGGCGAATTCGTGTGCACAAGAATGTAGTCAGCTTGCTTTAGGGATGTGATCCCAGTGGTACAGTAGCCAGTCAGATGTAGTATTTAGAAGAAGTCATGTTTAGTCAAATTTTATTATTTTTTTTACCTTCATAAAAATTTTAGTTTCTTCCGTGCATCCGCGAATTCTCGGTCACGCCATCCTGATGTCGGCGCGAGACACCTCGTGAGCCCTGATTTCACACCCTGTTTGGTGAGTAATCCAGCCTTTTTTTTTTACCCAAATTCCCGTTTGTTGGCCTTTCGCGCCGACGGTGTATGACTGTCTGGACGCAGGTCTAATTCTTTTTGAATTTGACATGTGTTCAAGACAGGGTCAATGTTTCCGGGGAGAGAAATTGCTCCCCGCATGATCTTCGGGACCTGCTGCTGATTTCCTCCTTTAGAAGAGTTTTCCTCTCGGTCCAACGTCACCCTGGGAAGACCCGGGTGATATAAGCTATATATATATTCCACTTGCATCGAATCAACTAAATTCACTAACAAGATACCAGCGAGCAGGGCTTTAAGAACGTAATCCCAGGAACATGTAAAATCAAGGAAACTCATGTATATGTAATCATTGGGAGAATCAAATTTTGGTGCAATTTTTTAGTTTTTGTTTATGTAATCATTTATTTGTTAAGGTGTAATATGTATTGTTTTAAATAATCCCGGGGCGCCCCCTTAACTTTGTTACTTACTAAGATCTTTATTGTCATGTTTAAATAATGCGAAAATAAAATCTCTTAATAATAAACCAGGAAAACCTATAGACCAATCTACCGAAGTAGTGTATTTATTTATCAAATACCTTCTTCATTTTATCGATCCACGAACTCCCCAAGCTACTAGTGTGCAGGGAGTGTAAATTTTGTCTTGTGCACCACCTCGTGCCCCCTCTGGTAATTAACTTTAATTTTCTTTGTATTTTGCCCAGCAGTTTCCAAGGACCTTTTATTAAAATAAAATTATTTTATTTTGAGGCACGAGGGGCGTTACAGTCTTGATAAAAAAAATTTTTAATATATTCTTGGTCTGTTACTAAGCGTAAAACATGTATGTTGTTCAAATTGCTTGAATTTGTCTTGACTGGTTGAAATATGTTATATTAGCTATCGACGAAGAAGGTCTTGTGATTCGGAAATGTTTGGCCTATACATCTGACATTGTTTATGACCTGGTCTTGTGGTCCGAATACACATGGTCTATACGTATAGCATTGCACATGAACTGGTTGGGATGTTTTTCATGCATATAAAAAAAATGGATTTCCATGTTGTGCAGCGCGTCAACATATTTAATTCGTCGGACACAAATCTTGTCCAGATTTGTTTTTAGTAAAGTGAATGATTAATAAACTCCAAAATGTAATGGGAAACAGAATTTAGCTTTAGTTACCCTTATCACTGGCCGAGAACCAACCCAAGGACAGAAATATATCGCTACAATCATAATTTTAATAAGTGATTTTTTGGATGAGTTTTTGAAGTTTTTCCAATTTATAGGTCCATAAATACAAATTTCCTCTATGGTAGTTATATTAGCTTACTGGATGCTAGTATATGAGAAATTATAGCTTCTTTTAGGACTTAATCATATTTATTGAAATTATTGTTTTTTACATAAATTTTTTTGTATCGATCAGGCATCTAACAATGGACACTAATCGATCGAATCAATCAATATATTAATTGCAATTTTTTTAATGAAGTTGGTAAGTTTTCCCGAATTCATACCAAATAATTACAAATGTTAATTAAGATGGTGGGTGCCACAGTAATAATAAATGATTACTGTACTCTTGTGGGCAAAAATTAAACTAATATGGCGACAGTGTAATCTAGCAGATGAAAACAATATGTCGGCTGTAGCAATAATTGCAGCTGATATGTCAATATTCCAGCTAGCGGGTGTGAGTTAAGATATTGTTATTAAGAAAGTTTCTAGTTTTATTATAAATAAAATACTTGTTTACTCTTGCCGGGAATATAACCCATGACCGAAATAGATTAAGTAACTAAAAAAGTGATGCAAGCAATTTTTTTTATTTATTTAGGAAATTTTTTTGGAATTTTTTGTTCAAAAAATAAAGAATTTGAATTTTACAGTCAAGGTCAACGTCAAGGTCTAGGTCAACCAAGATGGCCGCAATAAGCTTATTGGAGGCTTGTAGATGCGGACGATAAGCCTATTAGAGGAATATTTGTTCTTTCTAAGGCAAAAAGTGTTTTGAGTTTTTTTAATTCCAAAATTTTGAATTTTAAAGAAATAAAGCTGAAAATTTTTTCCTCCAAATAATTTTTTTATTTTTTCAAATTTTTTGAGAATTATGGAATTTTTTCCCCTAAAAAATAAAAAAAAATTACGAGTTTTGGCAAATTTTGGACAAATTATAGAAACCTTTCTGTCAATTTTGCAAATTTTGAAGGTCAAAGATGAAGGTCAGATGTCAAGGTAAAAATTCAAGGTAAAGGTCATCCAATATGGCTTCCGTGACATCACAATCCAAGATGATGGTCGGCACCACGCACCACAGCCTGCAGCCTGGCGCAGGAAATACTTTCCTATTCTACTCTCACTTCACACCCACTGACCTCCCACAGAACACCATGTGGTAGAACCCGTAACTGCCACAAGGATCCCAACTCTAAGTAAACGCTCCGTGCCGTGTCACTGAGGTCTTGTCGATGGTCCGATTTTCTCCAGAGCTCGCCTCAAGCTGGAGGCTTCCACCACAGACCCACGAACCTCCCTACAGCACACCATAGAGTATAGCGCATGATTACCACATGGGTGGGGCCGAGGCGTATCACACCTCTACGGACACACTCCGTGTGGGGTGGTACGAGTTCCTCCAGAGCCCGCCTTAAGTAGGAGGCTAACACCACAGACCCACGAACCTCCCTACAGCACACCATAGAGTATAACTCATGGTTGCCATTAAGATAGGCCAAGGTATGCCCAAATATACTGAAATGCTCCGTGTGTCGTCACCGCAGCCCTGTCGCGGACCCGAAACTTCCAGATCTCGCCTCACACCCACACAGCCAGTTACAACTCTAAGTGCTAACAGAGCATGGGTTTCTCGTCGGTCACTATGCTGTGTCCACAGTTTTCTCACTCCCGATTCACTCCGCTGTTCAGGAGTATAACACCCATCTTCCGTATTGTCCTCAGATATCTGCCAACTATGGTCGACTCCTCTTTAGGAAGAGCAACGTCTCACAAGCACAACCTCAAATAGGTTTTAGTTTGTACCGGGACCAACCCCCTATGGCCTCGTGCATGGTTTTTAAGACTGGAGACTGAGACACTATACGTTATTTCCGCCGTCCCATTTTTCTACTTATTTCAAAATTTTCTAATATCTTATACTAGTGTGGAGGCGCATTAATAAAAATATGTAAAATTACAAAGTTGGCTCACCCTGAAACCTAACTAGCAACCAATATGCTAGATTTTATAATACAGTAGTACAGATGATATTTTGACCGGTGGTCACTGTGTACGAGTGGGACCCTCTTTTCTGGACGCCATTTTGGAAAAAGACGAAAACAAATATTTGATTGTTCGTACTTTCGCAACCACTCAACCTAAAAACTTGATGTTGGTGTCAAATTATATGTTTTTGGGGTCAAGGAATTCAAAAAAAGTCCTTATTTATTAATACAAAAACCAATTTCCAATTTTACAAAATGGCTACATGCTACATTTATTTTTACTTATTTTACTCAATGCGTTTTACCACTATTTAGGATTCGTAATCATTATCATAATACTTACAATTTGTTTTTCTTCTTTTTTTCAGATTATGAAGTAATGATGGCAGAACTTTGAATTTGTTATAACTGTGAAACCTCTGAAATGGATCAAGCCTTGATACATGTTGCCAGATTGCCAGTGAAGCGTAAAGACTTGGAGATAACGAAGTGGCATTTATGCATATTTTGTCAAGTTGTATCCAGTGGAAATCTGACAAATGGTGGGAAAGATGGAGTAAATCGTGTTAAGGAATGCTACTATAAACATATATCTTATAGTGATGTAAATAACTGGTAGGTACTGAAGCGTCTCGAGCTAGACATAGAAACACTAGAGCTAAAAGATCCAAAATGGCATAAAGCACGTTGTTATGCCAGTTTTTGCAGTAAGAGCAACACTGACAGACTTAAAATACGGTTTGAAAAGGCTGTGGAAATTCCTATCACAAATTTTTGTTCCAGCAGTGATATCGATGACACACAACCCTGCACATCTGCCCCTGCAACAAGGGAGCGAATACCTACTGTCAACTGGTCTTTGTGTATATTTTGCCAACTGAGGAAGAACAAAGGTTCTATCAAAATGTCACAAGTATTAACTAAGAATATAGAGAACAGTATTAAAAAAAATTGCCACAAGCGATGAAGAGCTAGGTTGTTGAACTGCAGGATTATATCTTATAGCATATGAAGTAAAATATCACATATAATGCTACACCAATCGATTTCAGAATAAAACTGCTCATACAAATAATACATCCAGCCAAGAAACCAGTTCTTTTGAAATTGCGATGACAATTCTCATAGAGGAATTAGAAAAGGGTTTTAAGGCTGGTCATGTGTATTCCTTGGATCAAGTTACTGAACATTATCGTGAATTGGTGTCCGAAATTCAAGGATCCGACTGCTCTTATAGTACACAGAAACTGAAAGGAAGATTACAGTCATGCTATGGGGACCGAATGGGTTTTGTGCAACCACTTCAGCGATCTCAATCAATTATAATATTCCCTCGTGTTCCAGTTTCCATAGCAATGCGAGCACTGAAATTTGAGACCGACAAAATTCATGAAATCGATGTAGAAGATGAACTTACAATTGCTGACTGTCCAAGTGAAAGTGTGTTTCTTCAAGCTATACAACTTGTAACAACAAAGATGTGTACAGATTTAAATTAAACTGAAGGACATACATCGTATGGTAACCTCAATATTGATCATGTCAAAAAGACCATTCCTGATAGTTTTAATATGCTCCTCGAGATGTTAATCAACAGAACTAGCGAAGAAGACGATACAGTGGAAGTAAAATACTAAGCATTCTTCAAGATATAGTATCATTAGCATCTAAAGGGCGAAAAGTAACACCGAAGCAAATTGGAATAGGATTATCTTTGCATCAAACAACATGGTCAAAACAACTTGTACAGCTCCTGCATGCTAGTGGACATATCATCAGTTATGAACGAGTGCAATGTATTCATGCTTGCATTTAGAAAAATCAGCTGCATAGGTTTACAACAAATGGAAACATATTTATTCCAGAAAATTTTGTGTTTGGTCGCTTTGCACAATTTGCGGCTGATAATTTAGATATAAATGAAGAGACGTTAAATGGAAAGGGAACATTTCATGTAACACAAATGGTTGCATTTCAGCGAGGTCCTGCTCCGAATCATGCACCCGATCTACCAGAAACAATTGGAAAAGAGCGAGTTATTAAGGACATTCCCTCCGAGTTGAATAAAATTTTGCCTTCAAAATACAGACATACTGTTCCAAAATTTTCAAATATACAAAATGCAGATGTTCTACCACAAACTAATGAAATTGTTGAAGAAAAAGTACATGCCTTGGACATTGCTTGGTTACTGACCCGTACATCCAATAGTGAAGATGAGCAACATGTTCCTGCATGGAGAGGGTTTAACCAAGTAGTATCTGAAACGAATACTCATGTTACTACTGTTGGATACCTTCCTATTATACCAGCACCAGCTACTGATTATGACACTTTATGGACAGTAATAAACCGTTGTCAAAAAATTGCAAGAATAATTGGCTTAAAACATACAGTTCTTACTTAGATGAATCTCTGTACAGCAAAGTCAAAGAACTGATGTGGTGTCGGCCTGAAGAATATCAAGGTTTGGTACTGTGTCTTGGGTCTTTTCACATTGGAATGAACTTTCTAATTGCTATAGGACAACATTTTTCAGATAGTGGACTCACAGATATTTGGACTGAATCTGGTATATTTACTGAAACTACGTCTCAGAACATTCTGGATGGAAAGAACTGGAACAGATCATTTCGTACACACTCTCTCACTTATGAAGCTTTGTGAAGAATCTATTGGACAAAATTTTTACAGTGGGTCCAGGAAACTGATAGGACTATTGATAGCGACATTGAACAATTGTGTGATTTAATGGAGAGGAATTTTAAAATTAATAATTTCAGCAGTATCCAAGAAACTGTGAAAAATAAATTTCTTCCTAAAACAAAGATACTACAAAAAATGTTTATTGAATTCGAAGAAACATTAATTAGTCCCACTTCCAAGTACTGGTTGGAGTACAAAAATATAGTGCAAACACTCTTGGACTTTGTAAGAGCAGAAAGAGAAGGTATATGGCAACTACACTTGAGTTCGTTTAGCAAAATGATTCCATGGATGGTTATGTATGACCACACCAATTATGCTAGATATGGACCCATTTATCTATCAGATATGAAACAGCTTTCCACAACTGCACCTGATGTGTACTAAGAGTTAGAATCAGGCGATTTTGATGTTAAATCTACCACAGCACGCTTCAACCAGATACCTGTAGACCAAGCTTTAGAACATGTTAATAAAAAGGGTAAAATATCTGGAGGACTAGTCGGAATAACAAGAATTGAGTCAGCATGTGATGAATGGTGTTTGACTTAAAATGGCCGTAGTAAACTTTCTGAAGACACAAGAAGTATGGTAGGTTTGGCAGATCTCGAAGACTTGGATGAGCAATCACACATTGAAAGAGGGAAGAAAAGGATTACTCGTGATGAATGTGATGTGATGGCTCTTAAGAATCAGTTTCAATTCTGTGATTTATTTTCTGAGACTCCTTATTTACTAAATATTTCAACCAAGGAAGTTGCTTCAGAATACATCCAGAAAGATTTACTCACAGCTATTGAGAGAAAGAAGGTTGATACCAAAGCCTTTATTAATGATCGAAAGCAGCCAGATTCCAATACAACAGTATTTGACACAATATTGAGACACAATTCAAAAACCTTCAAACGTTTAGGTTAAGTTGTTCCTGCAAAAGAAATAAAATTGGAATGGATTTATTAATCTTCTTCTTGAAAATAAAAAAGCTCTAACTAACTTTCTCTCGAATCAGTTGATAGATGTATCCTCTGAGAAATTAAAACTAAACCAGGTTGTAGTGACAGCAGGTGGTTATGAACAGTGTGATGAGGCTACTACCACATCTGGATTTCTTTCAGATTTCTTATTTGCAAACCACGAAGAAGCAGATACGAGGATTTCGCTTCATGAAAAAATGCAACTAATAATGGATACAATCGGATTGTTGTGCAATGTAAAGATACAGAGGTGCTAGTTATGTTAGCGAACTTGTTTCAAGAAATGCACGCTGATGAAGTATGGATGGGCAAAGGAATCTCATCACAGAAAATATTCGTCTCTGTGCATACAATATTCTCAGGCATACCAAATGATGTGCGAGAATCAATTATTGGTTTTCATTCCATAACTGGCTGTGACACTATCAGTCAGCCAAATAGCATTGGCAAGAAGACTGCATGGGAAGTTTATCACAAAAATCCTAAATTGCTTGCAGAAATTGGTGTTGGAACACCAAAAGTGCAATAAAATCGGCAGAAGATTTTTTTATCAGCATTTACTCGCGCTCTTTACACAATGCAGAAACTTCGAAATCAATCAATGAACTTCGGGAATTACAGTTTAGGAAATAATCACCAGAAATGCTTACTTCTACTTATGACTCATTGAAGCTACACATACAACGTGCACATTACCAAGCATTTGTGTGGAAAAAAGCACTGGAGGCTAAACCATTGTTGCCTTATTTACTTGATAGCGGATGGTACGATGATAATGGTGAATCAAAACCTAAACTGATGGGAAAATATCCCTTTCCACCCACATAAAAGCAGCTCGTGCAGTGCGGATGTACTACAGATTGTGCTCGATCTAATTGTGTGTGTACAGTAAACCATGTCTCAAAGTGTGTGGGTGTTCTCTTAAGCAGTGTAAAAACTTACATTCAAACCAGGATGAGGATGATGAAACTGTGTAGCACTTGAATTTATATTCTATCACACAGGGAAGTTAAGCCCCGCATAAAAATTATTTTTATTTTGAATTGTGGTTTTTATGTTTGAGAAAAAGATTATATATCATGTTTAGTTGTGTTTTTTCGTGTTCTGAAAAGAAGAAATACCATTGTCTATGTTTAATAAAGGAAGATTTTAATAGTTGAAAAATTATTAAATAAAAGTTCATTTAATGCCTTATATTGGTCCACATTTTGTAAAATTGGAAATAGGTTTTTTGTTTTAATATATAAAGACTTTTTTTGAATTCCTTGACCCCAAAAACATATAATTTGACACCAACATCAAGTTTTTAGGTTGACTGGTTGCCAAATTACGAACAATCATATATTTGCATTCGTCTTTTTTCAAAATGGCGTCCAGAAAAGATGGTCCCACTCGTACACAGTGAACACCGGTCAAAATATCATCTTTACTACTGTATTATAAAATCTAGCATAGTGGTTGCTAGTTAGGTTTCAGGGTGAGCCAAATTTGTCATTTTGGCCATCTGCCTCCCCACTATACGTGGAAGTGTGAAGATATGTAATATTATGGCTGTAATTTGCGTGATAATACCTTTAGAGAATTCATTCTTACGATCACGATAGAACATCTTCTCAATCCATTCCATACAGTAAAGTCCTACAAGTTTGTGGCAGCTTAATCTAAGAACTAAATAGAATTCGAAACATTACAGAAGTATGTGGCAGCTGATAAAGTTGTAAACAAATGCCCGCCCTGTTGGTACATGAATTTCACTCTGATTTTCCTTGTTTCTCCCCGTAAAGTAATGCTCCAGCAAGCAGTATGCTTATCTCATCTGAGATGACGAGACGCAAAAAGCGAAGCAAGCGGATAAAGCAGAGGGTTTGCCCTATGGGTCGGGAAGCTGGCTTTGTCAAGTCCCCTTCTACCCTCGACTCGTCAGCTATGTTGACCCCCTCCCCCCCTACCGACATGACGTGAGTCTGGCGCCGTTGTTTGCTCCCGCTTATCTCTCTCGCCTGGAGCAGCGACCGTCAAACTCGTTAGCAAATTGTAAACCTCCAAAAAAAAATTTATATATATATAACCTTGCAAGCATGCGGTTCACGAAACATCCAATTAGACAAAAAGTTAGTGTCTTCATTATTATAGATGAAAAAAGGGGGTAAAGTCGGTTTACGGACGCTAATTTTACGTGATAACGTCATAAGAAAACATTGATGAAAAATTGCATACTTTTTAATTTTCAAATATTATTTAAAATTTTTGCAAATTTAATTTAAATAATTTGTTTAAATATAACCACGAACAATTAGTTATGTAAATAAACTAAAATCAAATCAATGTAAATAAATTGTTAATTTGAAATGAAGAAATTGGACAAATTTTAAATTGCTGCTTTTAAAAAGCACGCATTAATCTGTTTAATATTATAGAAGATTTTCTCGCACGGCGGTTGGCCGGTTCTTGCACGCTCGGCTCAGGCGGAACGTGACAGTAAGTCATGCTTTTTCGTGCTCGCAGCCGGCGTTCATTGATTTATAAGACGCGTTATCCTGTCAAAAAATGACAGAATGTACGTGGCAGTTTATGTAGCTTGCAGGTGTTTTCAAAATTCACAAAACAAGAACTCAAACCATTAAGGACGACACTAGCTTGCGTTCAACGGCTTTTTCGCCTCTACGCGCCAGGCATAGAACTGGCGTGCATTATTTGCGTCGATAACGGGCCTCTAGGGCAAGCGCGTAGGAACCTGGGGGGCGACCCAGGCGACTGCCCGGCCATAACATTTCATGGCCGGGCAAAGTGATGGTTTTGCCCGGCCATTGCACCAGATGAACAAGAGGCATTGTCTTCATTGCAATGATAAGTGGTTTTGTGATTTTATTGTCTGTGCGTTACTTTATTCTTAAAATAAATTAAGACTTTTCGATAAGTGTACAGGCACAATAAATACGGCAACTGTTCTTGTTTTCTTTTAAATATTCATGTTTCACAGTGCTGATAGCGGAAATATTATTGTGGGGTGAGATATAAGACCAGTAAATGTTTCTGCTCGTTGCAGTAGCTTACGCTCCGTTTTTGTCCACCCTTGTCTACCTGACCTTCAGACCCTTGCATTCACCCCGCCTCGTTTCTACCTAACTGTAACGACCTGACGTGCAGAGTGCTTTCCACATCAGTCATCATTCAACAGCTGTACGTCTTGCTTTTAAGGGGCCTCCCTAGTAAAAATGTTTAGCGCGGTGGGCCACTGGCCACGTGCTACTGCCAGTGGTTGGGCGGGGCGATATACCTGAGCCTGTCGCCTGCGCCGGGGTGGAGGGGAGAGAGGGCGTTTCAGCGAGGGGGGCGGAAAAATGGGAGGGTTGTCATTGTGTGGAGTCATTTACTACTTATACCTGCGTTATCTGCGAACAAGATCGTGGCAAGAAAGGTGACTGCTTTTCCCTTTCGCTACATTCAACCAAAAGATAATGTTCTCATATTGCCTTGCTTGCTTCCTGACAGTGTTTATTAACTTGAAACATTAAATTAGTGTTGCGATCCAGTCCATATCCATGAAATGCAAACAATCGTCAATTCTGTTTAAAACATGTATTTTTATTTTAATTAACGTTCTACATAATTAAGAGATTTACATACATTACAAAAAATGCTGTCACCAACAATCGATGTGTTAGCTTGTGTTTTCAGGGGGGAAAAAATGCAAAAATTATATCATTAAAAAAATTTCCAACATTATACTTTCGAACTGACATTTGTGTGATGAATGGTTTTGCACGAACAGTTATGCTTTCATTCATAAAAGTATTCCGCACCGCGACGAGAAATCACGTCCTACTAATAATTTAGTAATAAAACTGGGAATAAAATTATGAAAATAATATTAATTATTTTTAATCTTAGACACAAATCAACTTTTTAAATCGCAATAACGACAAATAAATTTTTAACTTACTTCCTGAATAAAAAGTGCATGTCAAACTTACTTTTAAATTCTGTAAAGAAAAAAAATGTCAGGAACAAACAAGTGTTCCCACCAACGACACATCGTCAACTTTGTATTCTAGGGTTCACTTCGTATTTAGTTACACTAAATATTACTGCATATTATTATTTTCTGGCTCTTATTACACGTTTAGCATTTTATTTTATTTTTGCATATTTTTTTAATGACTTTAACGTTGCATAATATGATGAATAAGTATACACGAATGAACTGGAATCACGTTTCGAGTTACATACAGACTGTTCACTACGAGCAGTGTAAATTTCTTAGCTGTTGCAACAGCGGCCTACAGGTGGATTCAGACTGCAGGCTTAGTCAGTCACGCTGAATCCACCTGAGTTCAGATTTTATCGAAGACAAGTGCGGGTGGTATGGAAGAACTCAGTGTGCACTGACTGTTGTGCTCAAGGTGTCAGTGAAGTGTATAGCTGGAATCACGGGCGAAAATTTGTAGGATTCCCATGAGGCCCACGGGATAACGTGAAGATTTTGCAAATGCAAGCGGGGCCCCCTCAGACGGACTTTTTTATTTCAGGAAGGTTCGGGCCGCCCTGAGATTCTCCCCTCCTCCCGGAATCTACGCATGCAGCTGGAATTAATTCTTAGCCAAGTACGTCATTTGGTGCTGTATTTAGGCTGTCAAAGAAGATACAAAATATGGCTGCTTTGATAATTGACGATAACTCCTTTTTATTGTGGAATAGTACTTACCCATCTACAAATAGATCCCTAAATATACCACCACTACTGTTGGGGATTTTCTATACAAACTATCAAAATAATTTTGGTTTCGTCACTGTCACTAGCTATTATTGTATCATACGAAAACATGTATGTTTTGTGTATTAATTTACGGTATTCATCTCTGTCAAAAAAATATATTTTTCGATAATAGAGTGTAAGCAAGGTAGAATACAATGGCTAATTTTAAAATAAAAATGGAATAAAGTATTTTTTGCTTGCAGTAGTTCAAATTTTTGAATTAATTTAGTTGTTTGTTTAAAAAACCCTTCTAAAATCAAAGAAACTACCTACTTCCTTAATAGATAAATAGTGCTTTAAGATCACACGCTTTCATAAATATTTAAACGCCAACATTTAAAATGTAGATTTCACATAATGATAAAATCTTATCTATTTTCATGGTCACGCCTAAAGGAAATAATACAAAACAATTCGTCATATATGTTTTTTATGCTTTTTATAACTACTCTACACATGAGCAAATTTCAGTATACATAAAACTGAGGAACTCTGCATTACATTTTTAATCTGTGTACGACACTAACAGAAATTGAAGCATAAAACAACATTTTAATTTTTTAATTAATAAGTATTTCATCAACGTGAGCTTTGCTTTCATCTCAATGAAGCCACTCTACATAGAGGAAGTGCACATGTATTCAGTCTTAACATTAGACCCTCCGGATCACAGAGTAAACGAATTAATGGAATTCATAACATTACGCAGGGTTTTATGACAAATTTTCCCTTCTACTCAATCGCAACATCTCACTTAGCGCGTAAAATGGTTTCAGTAAACATAACATAAAAAATATTCCCCCCATGTACAGTAGAGGAAACTAAAATGTTTGGAACACTGTAAACTAATTGTATTGTCATTTCTGTAGTCGCTCGAAGTGGCAAACTATGTATCTTTGTTCAATAAAACGAAATATTAAAACAAACAAACAATAACATTACGTTCAGACAATTCGTTACGTGAAGTGAATGTAATAAAATACACAAGACAGTTACACACACCATTACCAAAACACAATCCCATAAAAATCAAAATATTACATGTCGACTTAAAATTATTATTATTCACCATGATAATTTCTTGCGGGTAGCCAGTAACAAAGGGACACAATTTTTATTCATTTAATTAACTTTGACAAAACTTGTAAAACCTGGCATGAGCAAAGTAAGCTGATTTACAATTTTATTTTGCGTCAAAATATTAAACATCAACTAGTAATGAATTAAGAGTATGCTTCGCTTGGTAGAACACCGAATATAGTCATCTCCAGGTATTAAACTGAATTTTGAAAGAGGGACTCAAGTTTCTGAAGAAGTTGTTAACTTTCCTGATGATCAATCGACAGTTCGTAAACGGTCTCATCGTCGGGATGTCGAGCTTGGGACCTTTTTCCTCACCATAGTCCCGTGATTCGCACAGCTATCCCAACCTATACAAATAGCCGAGTGATACTACTCCCGTTGCTTCTATCATGGAGCTCGCCCGCAGTCGTACTTCCCTATCCAGCCTGCGTAATACACGCGTCCTACCTGCTAGCCGCCAAGAACGCGTCCATTTGTGAAAAAGCCTCACCCGCCAACAATACTAACTCATTAATTATAATATGCAAAACATAAAAACATTACATATGCGATAAAACAAAATTTGCTGCTGTCATAAGCCGAAGAAAAAGAATCAATTTGAAATATAACATAGACAGATAAATCTAAAATGGAGTTATCGATAGTAATGTTTTAATAAACAGAATAATATATGTCGTATTACACTAAATACGTGTTCTTACTGACAACCGAATTTAAAAATAAATTAAATTACTTTTTTTTCTTTTTAAAACATAACCGCATAGAAGAAACAATACTTTTGATACAATTTTTTGCATAACTATACGACAGGACTAAAAGTACATTGTACGTAATAAGTATTTGCTTATAGGAATTAATGCTGCAGAATATACGAATAGATTCAAATGCATAGAATTTAATATATTGTCAAATTTATTTGGAAATATGCATGTAACAAAAGATTGAATTTGAAATGAATTATCTGTTTTTAACTACAAATATAATTTTATCATATCTCACTTTCATTCAAACTTAAGAGTGTCATTTTCAACAACAAAATAGCCACAACTACACTTAAAAATATTTTAACTTGATACTTATATTGTATAACTTTTGATGAAATTAAATGTTAAGAGGTTCATTTAAGTTTGTAAGGAAACATAAATACAACGTTCAAAATAAATAACAAAAATTTTGTGTAGTTAGGAGCTCCGCGTCATGCAAATAAAGGAAAGTTAAACTTTTCAGTATACGGCTGCAATAATTATAGAGGAAAATGTTATTTATTCTTTACTTTTAATTCCCGTTTGGAGAAAATAAATCGAAAAGTACTATACCGAAAGTATAAAGTTGAAGTTCAATATCGCTTGTCAAGTAAGTTCAAGAACAAAATTAAAAAAAAAAGAAAATTTGTTTTCTTGAATCTACTTTTTTCAGAAAAGTATACATACATACAATATTATTATATTATAAAAATAAAAATTTTTAGTCCTTAAGTATAAATTACTGAAATATTTTTTTAGTTAATTAATTTTTTCATGCGAAGAAATATTTAATTGTTAAAATCACGAGAACATAATTTATTACGTTTATGTATTCTAAAGCTTATGTTAAAGATCGACTATATGCTATTCAATTTGCCCAAGAATTTTACTGCAATAGGAGAGCATTGCAAAAACACAATTTAACTAATAGGTATTATCACAATAAGTTATGTTCATAAACTATATTAATGGGAAACAAATATTTATCATTTAATTATATGCAACTATTTTCCTTTGAGGTAAAAATTGAGGTATATTTAATGTAATAAGTAAATCCTCTCATAAAATTTACTGAAACTAATATTCTTCATTGTCCGTCATATTATGATTCCAAACAGTTTAAATCAACTGAAACATGAAATAAAATAGTAAGAGTAGTATAGGAATGGGGCTTCTGGCACAGGCTTCAGGCTGTGGTGCCTGTGGTGACACCCGCCATCTTGGATTGTGACGTCACGGCGGCCATCTTGGATGACCTTGACCTTGACCTTTGACCTTGACCTTTAATTTGATCCTCAAAAATCGCCAAAATCCGCCAAAATTGGGCAAAATTTGCCCAAAATTCCTCAAAATTCGCCAAAATTTCCATTTTTGTGAAAAAAAATTCCGCCAAAAAATCTCAAAAAATTCCACAAATTAAAAATTTCTCTTTTCGAGGGAAAAATTTCCCGTTTCGAGGGAAAAATTCCCGTTTTTAGTCCTTAAAAATCCCAGCGGCTGAAAATTCCTAAAACTGGCTTAAGCATCCTTAACTCAAGCCTCAGTTAAGCCATTTATAGGATTATGACGTCACCGTTGCATTTTCCGTTACGCCCGCCATCTTTAACTTTTTTATTTATTATTCGATTTTAATGAAATTTTTTTAAAAATTATAAAAAAATTAAATTAATAAAATTTTAATATATTTTTTTTTAAAAATTGTACTTTTTAGACACGGAGTTCAGAGTCCTCGGTTCGAACCCGACGAGGGCAAAAAAAATTAAAAATGGCGACCGATCCTTCCTCACAGTGGCTGCAGGCAGACTGACTCCCAACACTTTTTTTTTTTCAAAGCATATATAACGTCACCTAGTATGACGTCATGTCCGCCATCTTGTCTTCATTGCTGGAGACCACCATCTTGTTTTCATCGGCGAGAGTGCGCTGATGCCATGTTAGTTTAATTCGCACCCGCCAGAGTGCAGTAATCATTTATTATTGCTGTGACACCCACCATCTTGAAATTTGGACACCATCTTGGAATTTTGTAATTATTTAGCTAGAAATTCGGGAAAAATTCCAAAATTCATTAAATAAATCACTCATTAATTTACATATTGATTCGATCGATTCCTGTCCTTGGTTTGATACCCGATCGATGCAATAATGTTTAATTTTATGTAAAAAAAATAATAATTTCAATAAACCACGTTCAACATTATTAAAGAGACTTTAAATCATCTACTACCATCATCCTATCAGACATCAAGACCACCATATTGTAAATTCGTAATTTTAATGCTAGAGATTCGGATAAAGTTCAAAATTCATTAAATAAATTTGTAATCTAAATGATGATTGATTAGATCGACTTAGGTCTTTGGTTCGATCCCTGGCCGATACAAAACAACTTTAATTTAAAAAAATACTAAAAAAGTGTTAGGTTTGAGAAAATAAAAACACCACAAGTTCTTTTAAAAAAATTTTATTACATAAATTCAATACACTACTACAAGTACAAAAAAAAAACACTGACAAATTACTAAAGCCTTTTGGATTCCTCGATTCAAACAGTCTTCTTATTGTACGGACTAAGCCTTTTACATGACTTTAAATGTCTATCCGATCCGGTCATCAACGCAGCCAGAGACGGACTGAAGTTCATATCACTTATATAGTCTCATTAGCCGGTACAACACATGACTCAAATCAATAACCATGTTCATTATACGTCTCGGAGCATTTTTTATAATGACGATGTAAGCTATCGAGACGTGAAATTAGTTTATTGCACTTATTGCACTGAAATTGTATTCTTTGAACATTATAAGAACAACCGCTTCTTTCATGTCTGCGAGCATTTGAGGTGATAGTAAATGATACACCACAGTATTTGCACTGATGCGAAGTACGCTCTTCATTTATTGAAGTATTCAATGCTGATGAAACTTCAGCTAATGGTGGAACAGTACATATCGAAGTCTCCTCCAGTGTTGTCAGAGACGTTGCCAACGGGATCTGCTCCAACATCGTCGGCGCCGACGTCATGGTTCCCGTAGTCGATGGTACATCCTCCATCGAGTACGACGTTAAAGTCGGCAAAGATGCCATCGAAGTCTCAAGAACAAGCAATTACACGTCTTATGCACCAGAAGAAACAAACTAGATGATCCGTACACCGTCGACGTCAGTAACAAAACTGAGCGTCCTGCTGTCTAGGACTCGCTTATATACATGCACCGTATGGAATAATACGATAGTCAAACCAAGAACATTTTACTAAAATACTAGAGTCAAAACAACATTAAAAAAATAGAAGCACCATCAAAAAAAAAGGAAGCACACTTGGAAGCACCTTCAAAAAAGGAAAAAAAAAAAAAATTGGAAGCACCATCAAAAAAAAAGGAAGCACACTTGGAAGCACCTTCAAAAAAGGAAAAAAAAATTGGAAGCACCGACTACGAAAAGGCAGCACATTTGGCAGCACCGACAACGAAAAGGCAGCACATTTGGAAGCACCGACAACGCAAAGGCAGCACATTTGGAAGCACCGACTACGAAAAAGCAGCACATTTGGAAGCACCGCCTACGAAAAGGCAGCACATTTGGAAGCACCGACAACGAAAAGGCAGCACATTTGGAAGCACCGACAACGAAAAGGCAGCACATTTGGAAGCACCGACTACGAAAAGGCAGCACATTTGGAAGCACCGACAACGAAAAGGCAGCACATTTGGCAGCACCGACAACGAAAAGGCAGCACATTTGGCAGCACCGACAACGAAAAGGCAGCACATTTGGCAGCACCGACAACGAAAAGGCAGCACATTTGGAAGCACCGACAACGAAAAGGCAGCACAGTTGGAAGCACCGACAACGCAAAGGCAGCACATTTGGAAGCACCGACTACGAAAAGGCAGCACATTTGGAAGCACCGCCTACGAAAAGGCAGCACATTTGGAAGCTCCGACAACGAAAAGGCAGCACATTTGGAAGCACCGACAACGAAAAGGCAGCACATTTGGAAGCACCGACTACGAAAAGGCAGCACATTTGGAAGCACCGACAACGAAAAGGCAGCACATTTGGAAGCACCGACAACGAAAAGGCAGCACATTTGGAAGCACCATCATCGAAAAGGCAGCACATTTGGAAGCACCGACAACGAAAAGGCAGCACATTTGGAAGCACCGACAACGAAAAGGCAGCACATTTGGAAGCACCATCATCGAAAAGGCAGCACATTTGGAAGCTCCATCAACAAAAAAAAAAAGGGCAACAAGGAAGCACAAGTTACGAGATCTAAGTCTTAGAAATCAGAATACAAGAAATAAAAACATTAAATTCTTATAATTTAAATTGATTATTTTATTGCTTTACATTATACAAATGCAAGTAAAACAAGCCATTATTGTATGTAGCCAGCATTCCTCAGTTCCTTGAGTATGAAGGATATTTCTTTGATGCACGAATAGTTTCCTGCACAAAGCGAACCATGTAGAAGTCTTAGCCGGTCAACCAATATGTTTGGATCTTTCCATGATGTGTAATCAATCTCTTCTACCACCATCTTCCTTGCACCTTTATAAATATTATGATCTCTGGTGTCTTCCATTTTACCACCAACCTCAGGGTAACTTTCATGTTTGAGACGGTGATCATCACAAGCTTGATCAGATTTATTTAATATATCACGTCGTTTCCACCGTTTCGGTCTCAGGACACCGCCACATTCTTCGATCTTGGCAGCTTTAGGTGCTTCATCATAGTCTATGTCTTTGTCATCAGCCTCAGAGTCACTGTAACAATCACCGTAGAAGGAATCGTCTTCACCCAATTTTCCGTAATATTTCGATGTTGATGATGTTGAAGCGTCTTCATCGTCTTCATGCTTCCTTTTTAGGAGTCCATCATTTTTACAAAGTAGGAAAGATCTACTTGAATTCGGCTGGAATATATTCTCACTTTTCACGTTAAGGATTCTTCCATTGTCTTCATTCTTCCGTAAATCATCAACCTCCTTCAATTTAAGTTCTTTGTCGAGATCGGAAGAGCCAAGAAAATTATTGTGGTAATACAGATCACTCTTCCTTAGGATGGTAGATTCATCGTTGTCCTCTAGCTTGTACGCAGGCTTGGCGCTACAAGTTCTTCCATGTCTTTTTAGGCTCTCTCTCCGCGTAAACGACTTGCTACATCGAACACAACTTATCATATTGCGCAGTGGATTTTTAACACAGTCATTCTTCTCGTGTTGTCTTTTATTCTTTCTCAAGATAAAATCTTTACTGCAAAACTTACACCTATGTTCTTTCGATACAGCGTCAGATCCCAAATCAGAATTCATATTAGTTACTGAGACTAATGCCATATACCAATTGAGTGTTTTAAATTAGATTCAATACTTAAATAGAAATTTTTTCATATTTCATCAGCGAGAATTAATATATCTCATGCAAAAGTACTTTATGCATGTAGTTCTGCTTTTCAACAACAGATGTCGCCACATGTTGCTTGCAGGTAAATAATATTTAGTTATTTTATGCGGGATGCGGGATGCTCACTAACGATCGCAAAAGAAGGATGGCTTCGCTAGACTCCAAGGAAAAGGAAGTTCGTCTTGCATGTTGGTGCTCCACAGATGTCTCATGGCATAATATTAATTTGACTGAGTAATGATATGTGTTAATTCCACCTTATAATAATATTACAAGTTTTGATTTAGTAGCAGAAATTATCGAATTAAATGTAACTCCAAATAAAATGACATGTCTCATTAGACAAAAAAAAAAATCCATGCAGAGAGCGGTTTCTCAGAATAGTCAGAAACACTTGAAGAAACCACAGGAATGATTGCAAGAACACGAGAAAACCATCTAAATATTGACAAAAATATTCAGGAGCACACGGAGATAACCACCATAATATTGACAAGAATTATCGGAAGCACACGGAGAAAACCGCCACAAGTTTTCTTTGTTATCATAAAATTACAGAAAAAAATCAAAAATAAAAAAAAACACAACAAATTCAAAAACTGATTATGCTAGCTTGTGAACTTCTCATTGTTGAGCAAAGATAGAGTTCTAGTCCAAGCCAGAATCAGTTTTTGAATTTGTTGTGTTTTTTTTTATTTTTGATTTTTTTCTGTAATTTTATGATAACAAAGAAAACTTGTGGCGGTTTTCTCCGTGTGCTTCCGATTATTCTTGTCAATATTATGGTGGTTATCTCCGTGTGCTCCTGAATATACTTGTCAATATTTAGATAGTTTTCTCGTGTTCTTGCAATCATTCCTGTGGTTTCTTCAAGTGTTTCTGACTATTCTGAGAAACCGCTCTCTGCATGGATTTTTTTTTTTGTCTAATGAGACATGTCATTTTATTTGGAGTTACATTTAATTCGATAATTTCTGCTACTAAATCAAAACTTGTAATATTTTTATAAGGTGGAATTAACACATATCATTAATCAGTCAAATTAATATTATGCCATGAGACATCTGTGGAGCACCAACATGCAAGACGAACTTCCTTTTCCTTGGAGTCTAGCGAAGCCATCCTTCTTTTGCGATCGTTAGTGAGCATCCCGCATCCCGCATAAAATAACTAAATATTATTTACCTGCAAGCAACATGTGGCGACATCTGTTGTTGAAAAGCAGAACTACATGCATAAAGTACTATTGCAGGAGATATATTAATTCTCGCTGATGAAATATGAAAAAATTTCTATTTAAGTATTGAATCTAATTTAAAACACTCAATTGGTATCTGGCATTAGTCTCAGTAACTAATATGAATTCTGATTTGGGATCTGACGCTGTATCGAAAGAACATAGGTGTAAGTTTTGCAGTAAAGATTTTATCTTGAGAAAGAATAAAAGACAACACGAGAAGAATGACTGTGTTAAAAATCCACTGCGCAATATGATAAGTTGTGTTTGATGTAGCAAGTCGTTTACGCGGAGAGAGAGCCTAAAAAGACATGGAAGAACTTGTAGCGCCAAGCCTGCGTACAAGCTAGAGGACAACGATGAATCTACCATCCTAAGGAAGAGTGATCTGCATTACCACAATAATTTTCTTGGCTCTTCCGATCTCGACAAAGAACTTAAATTGAAGGAGGTTGATGATTTACGGAAGAATGAAGACAATGGAAGAATCCTTAACGTGAAAAGTGAGAATATATTCCAGCCGAATTCAAGTAGATCTTTCCTACTTTGTAAAAATGATGGACTCCTAAAAAGGAAGCATGAAGACGATGAAGACGCTTCAACATCATCAACATCGAAATATTACGGAAAATTGGGTGAAGACGATTCCTTCTACTGTGATTGTTACAGTGACTCTGATGCTGATGACAAAGACATAGATTATGATGAAGCACCTAAAGCTGCCAAGATCGAAGAATGTGGCGGTGTCCTGAGACCGAAACGGTGGAAACGACGTGATATATTAAATAAATCTGATCAAGCTTGTGATGATCACCGTCTCAAACATGAAAGTTACCCTGAGGTTGGTGGTAAAATGGAAGACACCAGAGATCATAATATTTATAAAGGTGCAAGGAAGATGGTGGTAGAAGAGATTGATTACACATCATGGAAAGATCCAAACATATTGGTTGACCGGCTAAGACTTCTACATGGTTCGCTTTGTGCAGGAAAATATTCGTGCATCAAAGAAATATCCTTCATACTCAAGGAACTGAGGAATGCTGGCTACATACAATAATGGCTTGTTTTACTTGCATTTGTATAATGTAAAGCAATAAAATAATCAATTTAAATTATAAGAATTTAATGTTTTTATTTCTTGTATTCTGATTTCTAAGACTTAGATCTCGTAACTTGTGCTTCCTTGTTGCCTTTTTTTTTTTTTGTTGATGGAGCTTCCAAATGTGCTGCCTTTTCGATGATGGTGCTTCCAAATGTGCTGCCTTTTCGTTGTCGGTGCTTCCAAATGTGCTGCTTTTTCGTTGTCGGTGCTTCCAAATGTGCTGCCTTTTCGATGATGGTGCTTCCAAATGTGCTGCCTTTTCGTAGTCGGTGCTTCCAATTTTTTTTTCCTTTTTTGAAGGTGCTTCCAAGTGTGCTTCCTTTTTTTTTGATGGTGCTTCCAATTTTTTTTTTTTTTTCCTTTTTTGAAGGTGCTTCCAAGTGTGCTTCCTTTTTTTTTGATGGTGCTTCTATTTTTTTAATGTTGTTTTGACTCTAGTATTTTAGTAAAATGTTCTTGGTTTGACTATCGTATTATTCCATACGGTGCATGTATATAAGCGAGTCCTAGACAGCAGGACGCTCAGTTTTGTTACTGACGTCGACGGTGTACGGATCATCTAGTTTGTTTCTTCTGGTGCATAAGACGTGTAATTGCTTGTTCTTGAGACTTCGATGGCATCTTTGCCGACTTTAACGTCGTACTTGATGGAGGATGTACCATCGACTACGGGAACCATGACGTCGGCGCCGACGATGTTGGAGCAGATCCCGTTGGCAACGTCTCTGACAACACTGGAGGAGACTTCGATATGTACTGTTCCACCATTAGCTGAAGTTTCATCAGCATTGAATACTTCAATAAATGAAGAGCGTACTTCGCATCAGTGCAAATACTGTGGTGTATCATTTACTATCACCTCAAATGCTCGCAGACATGAAAGAAGCGGTTGTTCTTATAATGTTCAAAGAATACAATTTCAGTGCAATAAGTGCAATAAACTAATTTCACGTCTCGATAGCTTACATCGTCATTATAAAAAATGCTCCGAGACGTATAATGAACATGGTTATTGATTTGAGTCATGTGTTGTACCGGCTAATGAGACTATATAAGTGATATGAACTTCAGTCCGTCTCTGGCTGCGTTGATGACCGGATCGGATAGACATTTAAAGTCATGTAAAAGGCTTAGTCCGTACAATAAGAAGACTGTTTGAATCGAGGAATCCAAAAGGCTTTAGTAATTTGTCAGTGTTTTTTTTTTGTACTTGTAGTAGTGTATTGAATTTATGTAATAAAATTTTTTTAAAAGAACTTGTGGTGTTTTTATTTTCTCAAACCTAACACTTTTTTAGTATTTTTTTAAATTAAAGTTGTTTTGTATCGGCCAGGGATCGAACCAAGGACCTAAGTCGATCTAATCAATCATCATTTAGATTACAAATTTATTTAATGAATTTTGAACTTTATCCGAATCTCTAGCATTAAAATTACGAATTTACAATATGGTGGTCTTGATGTCTGATAGGATGATGGTAGTAGATGATTTAAAGTCTCTTTAATAATGTTGAACGTGGTTTATTGAAATTATTATTTTTTTTACATAAAATTAAACATTATTGCATCGATCGGGTATCAAACCAAGGACAGGAATCGATCGAATCAATATGTAAATTAATGAGTGATTTATTTAATGAATTTTGGAATTTTTCCCGAATTTCTAGCTAAATAATTACAAAATTCCAAGATGGCGTCCAAATTTCAAGATGGTGGGTGTCACAGCAATAATAAATGATTACTGCACTCTGGCGGGTACGAATTAAACTAACATGGCATCAGCGCACTCTCGCCGATGAAAACAAGATGGTGGTCTCCAGCAATGAAGACAAGATGGCGGACATGACGTCATACTAGGTGACGTTATATATGCTTTGAAAAAAAAAAAGTGTTGGGAGTCAGTCTGCCTGCAGCCACTGTGAGGAAGGATCGGTCGCCATTTTTAATTTTTTTTGCCCTCGTCGGGTTCGAACCGAGGACTCTGAACTCCGTGTCTAAAAAGTACAATTTTAAAAAAAAAATATATTAAAATTTTATTAATTTAATTTTTTTATAATTTTTAAAAAAATTTCATTAAAATCGAATAATAAATAAAAAAGTTAAAGATGGCGGGCGTAACGGAAAATGCAACGGTGACGTCATAATCCTATAAATGGCTTAACTGAGGCTTGAGTTAAGGATGCTTAAGCCAGTTTTAGGAATTTTCAGCCGCTGGGATTTTTAAGGACTAAAAACGGGAATTTTTCCCTCGAAACGGGAAATTTTTCCCTCGAAAAGAGAAATTTTTAATTTGTGGAATTTTTTGAGATTTTTTGGCGGAATTTTTTTTCACAAAAATGGAAATTTTGGCGAATTTTGAGGAATTTTGGGCAAATTTTGCCCAATTTTGGCGGATTTTGGCGATTTTTGAGGATCAAATTAAAGGTCAAGGTCAAAGGTCAAGGTCAAGGTCATCCAAGATGGCCGCCGTGACGTCACAATCCAAGATGGCGGGTGTCACCACAGGCACCACAGCCTGAAGCCTGTGCCAGAAGCCCCATTCCTATACTACTAGTAAGGTTAACCGTGAGGTGTGGAAGTAATTAGAGATTACTTTGTAAAATGTTTTAAAAATTTCTCATGAAATATTGTGATTATTATGTTCGTACATAATGTAAAAAAAAATTCAATACATGAAATTCAACACATACTTTGTATTGCAAGTTATTAAACATATATTTTAAAAACACATGTGCGTATCTAAGTCGAATTGTTATGTAATACATGATGAACATTACCGATACAACTTCCCTTACAAATAACTTTCACCCAAAGGTAAGGCCGCGGACAAATTAGGTATACACACTGGTCGCACGAGGAGCTGAAATAAGTAATATAAGAAAGCCGGCCGGAGTAATTCTTTTCAAGCCAAAGCTAAAAGTAATGGATGTTGTTTGTCTAAAGCAGGCAGTGAAATGACATACAAGTTTACAGAATAGCCATATAAGATCTTTGACGCTTCTTATCCCGTCAGTGGACTGTACGCGAAGAACCAACTGCATCATGGCCCGCCGCCAGTTTTATACTTACGTATGAATACACTTGTAAACGTTGGTTTGTATACTTATGTATGTTGCCGACATCGATACGTATTCTTTGGCAGCTCGATGTGGATTCATTCGAACACGTTTGCGCTAAACATGACATATTTTTACATGAGAGTGACATCGCGCACTGAAAAAAGTTACAGGTCTGTAACGCAACAGTGATACAAATATTACATAGTTCGAACATTTTCTGGAGCACGACATTCACTTTGGGTAATGCTAAGCTACTTGATAGGTACCCTTTACCCGCTTTAAAAGTGATAACTTAAAAAAAAAAGTGTACATGAAAGCAGACTCAGCCATATGTTTATTGCTGTTGTATTTGTCATAAACCTACCCTACGTTCAATACGGCCTGTAAGTAGAACCATGTTTTTTTTTACTTGTGTACAAGCTGTGGTTGTAAAGCGAATTTATATTCTTTGTTAACTAACGTCTATCATAACATATTTAGAATAAGGCTACCTTAATTTTTTTTCTAGATTGCTATATTGATATATATATAAGTATTACTTAAACGGAAATATCTGGTAATAAAAATAAATGAAAAAAAGCATGAAAGGTTAAGGATTATTTTTTTTCAACAACAAATAATTTATGGTTTAACTGCTTTGTGTACTATATAAAAACAGAACAAGCTTTCAAAATTTCAAAATTTCTTTGATTATCCGTTATAGTTATGTTTGGTTTTAACTCATAAATATTTAAGTTGATTGCCAACGTCACGAATGTACAATAATTTATTTCACACCGCTCCGGGTTGCAGGTAAAGTAACAGGCGTGCAATTTGATCAGAAACGCGTTCTACTTATTCAGGCCCTTTAATTTGGCGTGACGGACCATGTGCCAAATATGTAACAATTATAAGTAGGTGAAGTATAAAAAAATAAAGAACTTGAATGCAAAATAATGCATATAACAAAAATAATTTGCAAGGTTCTTTCGTGGATGTTGTAATGTGTGGGCAATATTTACTTAATTTTGGTTTTTGGATAAATTAATTGTGGTTTAAATTTTTTTAATAATTTTGTATAATTGCTGTAAAAAATTTATTTCCTGCCCTTATTAATTAATTGAGCTGTAGAAATAAGTTTATCTGAAAATTTACGTCATCTTTATTAAATATTGCCACTAATTATACTTTTTAACTTCAAAATGGTTTTTGAATTTTGTAATTAATAACGTACCATCCATAACTACATATGTGAGCGATCGGTCACTGACCTCATCTTCAATCCTCCTCGTGATTCCTGCGCCAGGAGGAACATTTACATAATTCTGACTAGCTTATTTAATATAGAACTTCCCTAGTTTTTATTTTTTTATATATCATCCCATGAACATTTTTAAAACAGTGCAGGCAATCAGATATCTATCTAACCATAAAGCATAGCAAAATGACATTTAGTTTTCAAAATACGATTTTTCTTTTAATTTAAAATACATTTTATATAAAACCTACATTTTTAAGTATCAAAACTTTTGTAAATAGTTAACCATTTGGTTAATACCAGTATAAAATTTTTCCCCGGCATTGTAAGATGTGTAAAATTATTTTGGAAAACTAAAATAATTTTAAAAAATATTGGGTGGTATAATAATTGTTTCTTGAATTTTTATTAAAAATAAAAGGAAAAACAATGAAGTGTATTTTCATGTTAAAAATTAAATATAAATTTTGTCGAATTAGCTAGCGAGACTGTAAAGTCACCAATAAATAGTTTGTAGGACAACTTTCAATGTGTTGATTGATTAGTTTCAAAACTTTATTTCGTAATACATGATCTAGTATGGTAAGCTTTAGGATATTTGTAGTTTAAACAAAAGCAATGTTTTAGAGATACACGAATATAGTCACAGAGTAAGTCGAGCACATGGTACTGTGGCGAGGCACACTAAAAGCAATTCTGAGAATTTCTTTCGGTCAGGGGATTATCTTTTACCGGTGCCGGTTGTGGGTTGTCTCCCTCTCACGCACGCACACACAGGTAGCCTGCCTCCCCTCCGGCCACGTGTTCCTCCACCCGGCTACCTGAGCTGTGTGGCCTGCGAGCTGGCTTCGCCGAGCGGCAGCACGAGACGGTGGAAAACTTTCAGGATTTGCGGAAATTGTGGAAAAGATATCTCGGAATTCAAAGCGATGACTATATGTTTTAAATACATGAATTTCTTTAGAAAAAAATTATCTTTTTTTCTAGACTTGCACTTTTTTTCTGTCATTCTCCTAAGCAGTATAAAATGGCCCCAAAGTTGGACAAGTTGGTGATTTTTTATTTCATATTTTGATAGAAAAAAACAAAAATGTGAAATCATACAGACAATTCGTGTATTATCTTCTCGTGGGTGAAAAATTTTCAGATTCGTAGTGTCGATTAATAAAGTCCCATCATTATTTTAAAAACATAGTGTTCCGCTAACTTCTGATGCTACTAGGGAGGCCCCTTAAGTCCAAGAAACTTTGTGTGCCGTACTACAGTACTGTTTAAAATAAACTTATTTATCTGTAGTATCGTGAGTGAGTAGTGCGGAATAGCAGTGATGAAAAGCATTTAGGGTTTAAGGAGAAAATTTATATCAGTATTTTAATTTTTGCGGCGTACAATGACTCAGAAAAGCATCAACTTTTTCTTCAACAACCGTTGTGCACAGTCCTGCAGTTCATCACAACCACCGACTAAAAAGCAGTGAACATTATGCTGTAATGCCTGTGAAGACAAAGATTATAAAGAAGAGTTGGATTCCTTTAACTCAGGTATTACTTTTGAGCAGTTTAGACTGAGATGAATTTTTACAGGATCCCGAAAACCATATGTAATATATCTATTTAACATTAAAGTTTAGTATGTCGGTACATTATTTTTTTCCGCTCGTCGCTCGTGATTATTCCATCCAGTAATAAAAAAATTTCTTTGAATCTACAAATCATTGAACAAGAATTTATCAAGCAGTCATGCAGCTATTTTTAAGCATCTTCACTCGCCTATTCTGTGGGGTTTGAATTTTAAACTTATTCTTAAGGGTCTGACAGTATAAAAAATTAAAATATTTACTTTTTTAAAATTTTAATACCAAAATAACATTTCTACTTTCCTGAATAAAATTATATGAGTTATTGCGAAAAGGTTTTTTCCATCTTTAATTTTTTATTATTTTTTTTAAGTTGAACTGCATTTTTCGAATAATTTATTTTGTGACTTTTAATTTTAAATGCTTAAATAATTATTTTGACCTTTCTGAATACAATATAAATATTTTCTAGTACTCCTTTCAGTAAAAAATACAACGAATAATACATTTTCAAAACTTTGGAGCCTTAATTCTGATTTGGTTGATGTAAGACCTTTCCTGTATTGACCTTGAATAATGAAGTCTGACAGCAAAAATAAAAAAATAAAAAAAACTTTTTTGTTCATTTTAAATCTAAATAAACTTAAGACGTTTCTGAATAAAATCATATGATTGTTATTGCAAAACGTTTTTTTCCATCTATAATTTTTTTTTTTTTTTTTTCAAGTTGAACTGCATTTTTCGAAAGTTATTATTTAATTTAACTTTCAAATTTTAAATGCTAAAAAATAATATTATTTTGACCTTTCTGAATACAATTTAAATACTTTCTAGTAATTCCTTCAATAAAAAAAATATAATGAATACTGAATAGTATATTTTCAAAAATTTGGAGCCTTAGACTACTTGAGATTTGATTGATGTATAGACCTTTCCAACTTTGAGCTTGATTTAAGGAAAACTACATTTGCTATCATATTTAACCCGTTATCTCAAAAAATATTACACTACAAAGCCCCCGGACAACCCCATTGTTAAATACACCACTTATAATGATACTCTCCTTGGCACCCTCCCCCCCCCCCCCCCGCCATCGTTAAATATTTGCTTCCTACGCGCCTGCGTCTAGGGGACTAAGGCCGCTTGCACACGCAACGGCAAAGCCGGTGCCGGTGCCTGCGCCGGCACCGGATGACTCACAAGTCAACAGTTATTTATGGAGTGTCGCACACACAGTCCGGGACGGCACGGAACCGGGGCTGGCTACCGGCATGCCGGTGTGCAGCCGGGGCTGACCTCGGCAAATCGGTGGCCGGCCAGATGTCCGGCTCGCTGGGACAATGCTAGCTTATACACCTCTTGCACACGAGCACGGGAATCCCGCCCGGCAAGCGTCCCAGCTCATCAAGACTGTGTAAACATTCCACGACCCGGTAGCAGTGTAGCACAGTTTGCAAGATGAACAAGTTTACTTATGATATCGTGACATTGATAGAGTTGGTGGAAAATAGGCCTTGCTTATGGGACAAGACAAGTGATACTTTCAAAGATCGTACTGAGAAACAAAAAGCATGGGTGGAAGTGTGCACTTTTTTAGAGCCTGGATTCAACGATCTGGAGAAAAAAGAACAGACTAGAATAGGTATGTATAACCTATAGTCCTAGTAGAAAGTACGATACGTTTTTATTTCGTTTTTCAGCTAATTTTTTGCCTTTCATTACTTTAAGTTTTGGCTTTATATGAAAGAGGAATTCCAGTATAATTTTGAAATCGGCGCCACTGTACTTAGTAGTATTTAGTGTGTGACAAGCCGGAATAATTAATTGCATGTATCCTCATTTTTAATGTAAGTCTGTTTCAAGAATGTAATGGGGTGATGTACATACCCTCGGAATGTTTACACTAATGTGATTGCGTGTATATATATATATAATATTTATTTATTTACTTTTGTGTAAGTTTCGTTTAACTTACAACAGTATGATGGTAGGAGGTAGCTAGGAACGAACACATATTACAGTTTCGTACATTTAAAAACAGTTTTTATTGTAAATATTTTTTATTACTGAGTACGAATTAAAGTAAATATTTAAAGCACAAATCATACAAAGTTAGATATGAAATATACACTAGTGGCACCACAATACATTTTTGAAAGACAAAACAGTGTTTAATCTTTGCTCATATTTTGCTATTTTGCCATTGCAACGCTCCTTCCGGACTAACGAAATATTCTGCAAACCCGTCTCTAATGTCCTCGGTATTTTTCGTTGCTCTTGTCGACCTAGCCGCAACCACATCCAGTAGTCCATTCGTAGTAAAGAGGTCGTCATTCTGTGAGCCGTCTCTCTCTCGCACTAAATTATGTAAAATGACGCAAGCCTTCACAATGTCTTTAGCGAATTGTTTTGATACATTCAGGGGCCTGTGGAAAATTCTCCATTTATTGCTGAGGATCCCAAAGGCACATTCTACATATCGGCGAGCCCTACACAATCGATAATTGAATACCCTTTTTTTTCGCTGAGGTTTCGTCCTCCATACGGACGCATAATGTTCTCCGAAAGAGAAAATGCCTCATCGCCAACCAGAACAAATGGCATGTTGTAATGGCTATTTTCAGTTAACGGACACGGCGGTGGTAAATTCAATCGTCCAGTGAAAAGTAATTCATAAAATACAGTGTTTTTAAAAATAGAAGAGTCACAGTCTTTTCCATAAGCGCCTATGTCCACATACACAAATCTGTAATTTGAATCAACCACCGCCATCAAAACTATAGAAAAGAAGTGTTTGTAGTTCATGTTCATTGACCCACTCCCAGGGAATTTAAATATTCTCACATGTTTACCGTCAACCGCAGAAACACAGTGCGGAAAATGCGCTGATTTGTTGAAGCCATTGCTTATAGCCCGCCAACGCTCCTCTGTAGGTTTCGGCAACTGCTCTTCCGTGAGGCAGTCCCACAACGCACAACATACTTTTCTCACTATCTTCGCTATTGTACTTGTTCCGAGTCTGTAACTGTAGTGCAGATCTGTAAAAGTTGCTCCACTTGCGAGGTATCTGAAATATAAAAAATATATTTTTTTTCAATTTTGCAATATTTTATTTATTTATTTATGCAAGTTTACGTGAATTTCTAAACACGTGCAGACAACATGCAACAACACAGTATTAATGATTATAAATTTTAAAATAAATGTATTGGGTATTATAGTGAATAAAGGAAGTGTTTTGTTTTCATTAATTACAGATAAACGAGAAATTATTCTTTTGCGTATTCCATTTCAGGTCAACTTGTGCAAGGAAAGTGGCACAACATCAGAGATTCCTTTGTAAAATCTCAAAAAAAAAAAAATCAGGTCAGGGTGCAACCAAAAAATACTTATATGCCACCTATCTTCACTTTCTATTGAACGTCATCGAGAAAGACGACACCGAATCCAGTATTCCTGATCCAGAGACACAAGTGGAGGAGTTGCAAGTAAGCCACCAAGAGTCCAACGTAGAAGAAACAGGTTTCGATGATGATACTGAAGTCGTACACACAAGACATATAAATCAAGGCCGGGGCAAGAAATGCAAAACTACACAACTAGACATAGACAGAGAAATCTTAAAATCTTTGCAAAACACCAGACCTGATGAGGATGAAGCTTTCTTCATATCTATAACGCCAGCCGTGCAAAAAATGTCAGCAAATGACAAACTAGAATTTCGAATGGGTGTTCTGGGGTTGATAAGAGACATTAACAGAAAATCCACAAACTTTGAGTTTAATTCTTTGGCACACTCCTTTTCAAGCACATCCTCATCACCTTCTGCCAGTACATCCTCATCGCACACTCAAGGAGCTATTTTATATAATTCTTTGCATAGTGTTCCATCAAATGAATCCCATTTCCCTGCATACTCTTCTCAATTGCAAAACTATCCCAACGCAAATAGCCAGCAAGATTTTTCCGCAAATCATGCCACATAATTTTTTTTCTGTTAACATATGTGTTTTTTTAATTATTTTTAAAAAGAAATGCCAACGTTTTACTGTATACAAGACTTGAAGTAATTATAATAAACATCACTAATTAAATCCATATTGCGTTTGATTTTTTTAAAAGTTATAATACAGCATCTTTGTTAAATTATTTATTAGAGTTATCCTTAATATGTGAATCAATTCTTATCTACTGCACTTGGAAGAAATGATATTTGCAAAGTGATTTATGGTTGAACTGCAATTATAATTGTAGGTATTGGGTTCATAATGAAACAAAGAATAAAATTTCACACAAACAACTTCAGAATTAAACTGACAACCAATTAGGATAATGATTAATCTAGTTTACAGGTCACTGAAATTTCGAATTTTCAAGTGTCTATAGCTCACGTACTCATACTGCAACAAAACGGCCAATATTACAACAATGTTTATCTCACCTGATTTTAACTGCTAGCATTTCTTTAGGAGGAATGCAGAGCCTCATCACGGTATCTTGTCCTTGTATGCAGCCAGAAATATGTGCAACAAGATAGTTGAATGTTGTTGTACTCATTCGAAAATAGTTAAAAAATTTTGTTTCGTCATTTTCTATCTTCTCAAAAAGAGTATAAAAACTTCCTTCTAAAGTTCTCACTCTTACTATAGGATGCAGCCAATACTTTCGTCGATATGATTTACTACGATATTTGCGGCGTAAATGGAGCAGATACAATAAAAACAACCTTCGGTTCCATACGGGACACATCTTCCTTCTATGATTTCCGTATCCACACTACTCAATAGGTGTGACTACGGCGCCGGTGCGGCGCCTTGCCGGTGTGTGTGCAAAGACCACTCCCGGCGCCGGCGCCGATGCCGGTGACGGCACCGGGGAAAAGCCGGTACGTGTGCAAGCGGCCTAAGAGGTAATCCGTATTGTGATCCCATCACCGGTCAGAATACTGAGTTCAGAATAATCCGTATCTAAAAAAAATTGGTTGTCTGTAAAGTCGTTTTACGTACGATAGTTTAAAGTGACGTCATAACAAAACATTGATGAAATGATTGCATATTTTTATGAATAAAATTAAATCATTTTATTGAATTATTTTGCATGGATACAAAGAAGGAGTGAATTTAAATCTACAATTTAATTGATAAATTTACTTTTATTTGCACTCATTAATTCAAATATGTTTATTACTTTAACGAAGAGATTATTTTAACTATAACTTTTATACATGTTTGCTATTTAATTTCTTCCAATCGGTGTTATTCTGTTAAGTATAGGACGATGATAGGAGAAGTAGGAAACAAATGGGAGTGTTTCAAGTTTAATGTGCCTCGAAAAAGTCAAATCGATAGTTGTTCCAATCGAGTGGAAGAGAGATAGATACGGCGCAAGCGTACAATGAGCGTAACGGGACAAAGAGTCATCCTTTTTCGTGTGTGCAGCCGGCGTTCATCGATTTATTAGACGTTGTCACGTCAAAAGTTCGTGAAAACACCTATTTTAGCCTTTTTAAAAAGTCCAAAAATTACACGTTTCAGACGAAACCATTGAACGAATCTTGCAAAACACGTGCAATGGCTCTTAAAATGCCTTTCGTTATCAGATGCTTTCAATCAGTCTTGAGCAGTTTGTAGAGGGAGCCTTAACACCTGGAGGTCTGAACGTCATCTGGCAACTCAGCAAGGACGACCGCCTTAACCGCTGCGATTTAGTGTTCCCATGACGAGGATAATCCATCGCTCGGTCCTAAAACGGCAGTGCAATCAGCAGTTGGGCACGAAGTGTAAATGAAGATGGCCAGCATGCTTTTATAATAAGAATGGCGGAAAATATTTGTTTGTTAGGATCACTCTCCTCACAGAAGGCGGAATCACAAAACGGACCTTTAAAAGATCGGTCTCATACATCATGTTTTTTTTCTCTTGACATTACGATTGTTTAAAATATATTTCTGAAATTTTAACTCGCTTCTGTAGCATTTATTGGCCAGTCCTGGGACACGCTCCAAGGCTGAGGATTGATGAATTCACTAAGTATAACGAAACTCTGAAAGCGAGAAACTTACATGCAAGGATATTGTTTTCGCAGGAATAACCAGAAACATTCGGAGAATATCAGCAGGAGTCTCGCCATTAATAATCAGGAGCACACAGGAACACCACCTCAACCTTGTCTGAAATATCCCGGAGCACATGGAGAAAACCAAAAATATATTGACAGGAATATTCAAGGGCTCACAGAGAAAACTAACGCACTTTTTCCTGGATAAATATCAATTAACCACAAAAAATAATAATAAATAAAAAAATAAAGAAACTGACAAATAAAATTAAATAAAAATTTTAAAAAATACTTAAAAGTTCTGGCTTGTGCTAGACTATATCATTGCACAATAAAAGAGAAGTTTACATGCAGGTGGAAGCTGTTTGTGTAATTTTTTACTATTTAATTTTTATTTGGAATTTTATTTTAATTTCAATTTTTGTATTTAAATTATTTAATTAACTTTTTAGTTAATTTATTTTTATTTGAGAAAATTTCCATAAGTGTTCTCCGTTCTCCTGAATATTCCTGTCAATATATTGCTGGTTTTCTCCATGTGTTTCAGATTATTCTTGTTAATATATTGTTGCTTTTATCCGATTGGTCCAGGATATTTCTGACAGGATTGTAGTAATGTTCCCGTGTGCTCCTGATTACTAATGGCGAGACTTCTTTTGGTATTTTCCGAGTGTTTCTGGATATTCTTGAGGACAACATCCCTGCATGTAATTTTTTTTTTTCGTTTTGAGATAAACATTTTTATCCAGAGTTTCGTTTACTTAGTGAATTCCTGTTACCAAATCAGCACTTACAGTAATTTGTTTTATTTTGTGGATATCAAACAAAAGAATTTCATTGCCCGACGATTGCTGTGTCTTAAAACAACAAAGAAACACTGTCATGCAGGACGAACTTCCTTCTCCTTGAAGTCAAGCGAAACCCTCCTCTTGCGATTGAGAGAGAGCATCCCTTGTCACACATCAAAAAAAAATACCACTACGCAACACATGGCGTCATGTGTTGTTGAAGAGCAGAGCTACTTGCGACAAGTTTCTTGTATGAAATAAATAACCCTTGCTGATGAAAAATTCGAAAATATTCGATTTAAGTAATTTTTCCAATTTAAAACCCTCAGTTTGCCTCTGGCATTAATCGCAGAAGCTAACAAGTATCCTGGTATGTTGTATGTAGCTGTATCAAAAATACATCGCTGTAGATACTGCGGCAAGGAGGTTACCTTCAAAAAAAGGCTAAAGGTCATGAGAGAAGCGAATGTACTTTGGGTCCTTGCCCAAAACCATTCTGTTAGAGTCAGTGCCAGATATCCATTGGCTGAATATATTTCTTGAATTAACATTCAAAAACCTGTACAACAAAGCTGACTATAAATAAAACACCAAATAGATGGAACGAAGGCCAAATATTAGACGACTATAATGATTATGAAGAATGTAAAAATGCTAAGGCTAAAAATACTATCATATATCTCGATAAAAATGTTATGGTCTATGTGGGAAGAAATGGGTTTTTAAGTAACAGTCATTTATCATTTTTAAATTAAGTTTTATTACATATTTATTTATTGCTAATGATTACATTACTAATAAATAATTTTACTTAAAAAAAAGTCTGATCACAAATCACTGGCACTTAAAAATGTTTATTCTCCAGTCACTCAATGTCTGTAAAGTTCCGCAGTCCGCACTCCTCACTGGAGCTGGGCTCGACAGTGGTTCGCCCCTTACCTCGCGCCTGTCCACACACACAGTCTCGCGCCACTCAGTCGCACTCTCTCGATCCCGTCACTCCGCGTCGCGCCACTCTCGAGGTGGTCTCTCACCCTCTTCGCCGATGTCGCACTTCCCTTCACTCCCGGAACTCTCCGAAGTCTCGGAACTCGCCCGGAACTAACTCGGAATACTCGCGAAGGCCAGCGTCGCCTTTTTATACTAGTGGGTCGTCTTTCCAGAACCGACGAGAGTAGCTGAGACGAGTCGTGTCATCCCTGGACAACCTGGTGCTCAAAAAAGTCTAGAAAGGCGGCGCCCATTCAAAACCACTCATGGTGGCTCAGTGATAGATAGCAGTTCCAAAGAAAAACGGGGAGCGGAGTGTGGGAGGGGAGTAGTGACGACATTTGTAATCCAGCCGGGCACGCACGGCATGCCTTACATCAGTGGACAGCGCGTAACGCAGAATTGACGCCAGTGACCAGCTCCAAAACTGGCGTGTTTCGCGGTCCCGTCTGCATTCGTAACACTGCTCCCTCCTTAAATCCATGTGATTGCTCCTCCCAGGCCCAACTTGACGTTCAACTCCAGGGCAACAACTTGGTAAAGTTGTTCAGCGTGCCAGACATTCGTGGAACAGCATTGCAAAGAGCACCGCAATCTAGCTCGCCGTTATTTATCGGCGCCGAGATTGAGAAAGCTACACCTCCCTTCTACCCCTGCTGCCTGTTTCCATCCGTCAAGGATTAATATTTAAAAAAGCCTTTCCTGGTTTCAATGGCGGAGGTCGACAAAAAAAAAGATCTTTCCTTTGCTGGTAGTTTTTGGCACTGGATATCAATACAGTCTTCCACTCCTTCCATTTATCTCTTTCTTTCTCTCTACCACAAAATCCTTCCTCGGCACTTTTAGTCGTTTTTTCTTCCACCCTCTACTCCCCAACTTTTTCTTCCTCTCCAGAATGAGCACCCTTGCGCGCCCATAAAGCGGCGGGCGCCCAGGCGTGGAGTACAAAATTGCCAGGAAATGGCATGCTTTAAAGTAGTTAATCAATTTCCCCCTCATTATCGCCATATTATCAACACCTAAGACATTGCGTGAATGGCGCTTTGCCACGCCTGATTAAGGGTTAGTAACTATGTATTATTTTTATTACTGTTAAACACAATCAATTCTATAAAAAATATATCTAGATAAAGTTTCCACTTTACAAATACGACACTTCAACCAATGTTTTGGGTGTCTAACAATAACCACGCAGACTTTACACAGTTAGTCGATCGAAAGTCATTTGCCCGAAATGTCGGAGAAACGACTGTTGGTGAAATGACCTTTCGGTGAAATTCATTTTTTTGAAGTGAAAACTTATTTAGCCGCGTCGAGCAATTTTTGGTAGGGGCAAAACTTATGGGTTCGCGTCACCGACATGCTAGTGTCGTGTTGCGCCAGACTGGTAACGCGCAGCGGCCTGTGTACATGTATACGCATATATACACTAATACATTGTATATACTCTACTGCATCATGTGCGTGTTGGACTCTTTTTGTATGGGTAAAATCTTGTGAGTTCGCGTCACCGACATGCTGTAGTAGCAGTAAGTGAAGTTAAATTAACCACGTGAAAAGTTTGATTTGTGTATACTGTGACAGCCCAGTGAACACATTACCTAGGTCTGACACCACTGGTAATGTATTTTTACGTAATTTTGACATCTGTTATGACTAAAAAATAATATTAGGATAAATGATATCATGCTGAGTCAGATTGATATTTATAGAAATCTAGGTATAGAGAGCTGAGAAAATCGTTCTGAAATCTTTAGAAACCCTCGCGCGATAAAATAGAAATCAAGAATTTTAATTTTCTTAATTTAAAAGTAATTGTTAACCATAATCTTCCGAAATAAAAAAAAATTAAAATTAAAAAATACATATTTTGTAATCCAAAAGATAGAGTCCAACTTTAGTTTTTTTGCCATAAATAGAGACCAACTTTTGTATAATTGCCAACTGCGTATAATGATTTTACATGTGATTGTGACCTTTCATCACTTCTCCCTTAAGTATTCGATAGAATGCATTGTCATTTGTAGAGGCGTGGTTTACGACTAGCTTATATGAACATACTAAAATACTTAGACGTTAATCGGTTGTGTAGCGTTGCCGATAGCGCATAAGACTGGCGAGCTTTATGTGCTAGGTTCGGATTCCGAGTGTAGCGAGTTTTCGTCTATAATGTTTCGTATTTGATTACCATTGAATTATTTTATAATGAATTTATAATTTAATAATAATTATGATTTCATTAATAATAATCATAATAACAATATTAGAGTTCTTTTTGACGTGACAACGTCTAAAAAATCGATGAACGCCGGCTGAACGCACGAAAAAGTGTCCCGTTACGCACATTGTGCCTTTACGCTGTGTCCCGTTACGCTCACTGTACGCTTGCGTCGCATCTATCTCTCTTCCACTCGATTGGAACAACCATCGATTTGACTTTTTCGAGGCACATTAAACTTGAAACACTCCCATTCGTTTCCTACTTTTCCTATCACCATCCTATCCTTAACAGAATAACACAGATTGGAAGAAGTTAAATAGCAAACATGTATAAAAGTTATAGTTAAAATAATCTCTTCGTTAAAGTAATAAATATGTTTGAATTAATGAGTGCAAATAAAAGTAAATTTATGAATTAAATTGTAGATTTAAATTCACTCCTTCTTTGTATCCATGCAAAATAATTCAATAAAAATGATTTAATTTTATTCATAAAAGTATGCAATCATTTCAGCAATGTTTTGTTATGCCGCTGTCACGTTAAACTATCGTCCGTAAACCGACTTTACAGACAACCAATTTTTTTTTAGTTATTTAATATTATTAGTTTATTAAAAAAAGGATCAGAGTGGGATTCGAACCTGAATCGCTTGGCATTTTAAATTATTGTTATTATTATAATTTATTTTTGACGCCTGGTTTAATCGATAAAATTGAGCATTATTTCTATGTCATCCGTATGTAAAATCCACTTACGGAATATCATAGTGATGTCAGACTAACATCGTCATTATGTCATTCATGTTACGTCAGTCATGAGTTAGATATAAGTCACATATTATGTTAAGCGTGATATTGCATGATATTCAGACTATAATTAATTTAAAAATTCAAAACAAGAACACAGTTATTACACAGTTTTAAGTTTTCACTTATGTCAGCAGTCCCCATGACTGTTTCAGTTTTTTTTGTTTTCTGAATGACTGCATGTTTATGGCTTGTTGGAACTGCGTGTTACTATACTTAAAATAATTTTACAGCTAGATTAATGTTGGCGATTACTACAAAATTACTTCAAGGTCTACTACCTGTTGTATTTGCCTCTTAAGACATTTTCCCAGCTAAATGAAATTTTTCGTTCACGGTGAAATGACCTTTTTTTGCCTAAATTACTGCACTTCTTTTGTATTTTGGACCTGACAATTTTTCCAGCGAGATAAATTTTTGAGATTTCAGTGAAATAACTTTTCTGTTAAATTACTTCCGACAGAACGACTTACGGTCTACTTACTGTCAATCAAACTGCATTGGCCTCACGAAGATTATCTGCTGGACAAGGAAGTAGCTTCTCTAAGTGTTCATAGAGTAATGCATGGGTGGCCTGGCCCTCCGCCTCTGAAACCCAGTGGCATGGCGCAGTGGAAATGGCCGAAGGGGAAGTAGAACACCGCGGTAGAGCTTTCCCTGGAACGAGAATTCCTGAACTCGCTGCTTGCTTCCTGCCGGGGCCATTAGACGCCCGTCACTCAAGATATTGAAAACTTGTGCCTCAGGCCGAGCGAAACTTCCTGCCAAGAGAAGTCCCCATTGATCGCAGCTGCTGAGGTGTTCAACTATGAACATCGATCGCCATCGGAATTTCATCGGAATTTATAAAGTTTTCAGCAAGTATTTTTGTTTCAATTTTATTAAAAAAAAATCGTTTGATATCGTGATCTTTATATGTGGCTTCAGTTACCATACCTCTAACTATTTTACAAATCTTCTATTTCTTTATCATAAGGAAATATTTGGTTGTATATGAATTTTACTTGTATTTTGGTTTATAAAAAAAAATTTTGTATCAAAATAATTTTGCGTTGCTAGATTATGAACGTTTCATAAATATTCAATGATAATAAGTTAATAATTACGTCAAAAAGTTTAAGTAAAGGGATAAAATATATTAGAAAATTTTGAAACGTTGACCTGTTTGTTTCCATCTAAGTTTTAAGGGGTATTGAATTTTTTGCTTAGTGTAGAATTATCGTATCTATATTAAATATAAAAATATGTATGCCCTAAATGGTTTTATTTGTAGTCCATATTGCGAGTTATTGTTATTGATTCCGAATACGGTAGAGTTGCATTAACATCAGTCAGCTTCACCCTCGAAGTTTATCACTTCGTTTATTGATAATTACAGATATTCATTTATCCACAAATGATATTTTGGAAGCTATTTTGTTTGTAATACCTAGCTTCGGAAATCCAGATTATAAGTTTTAGTGAGTCACACAACGCACTAAACCAGGCGACAATTTTAATTAGGATTATTTGCTTAATTTTCTACAAAAAGCAGCAAACAAATAGGAAATATCTGGCAAACGAAATTATAAAATATAACACATTGTTAAATTCTTATATAGTGGCATAATATACTAAGAAACTGTCCTAAATAGAATCAAAGAAATTAATATGTAATAAACTTACAAGGAAGGGAGAAGGGGTAAAACCAATACTTAAAGAGATAGCATCACGTGATTGTTGGTTACTTGGTCTTGAAATCTGTCCTAATAACACAAGAATATTTTTATACTCGAATGGTATACGTTTAATATTGTATTTGTAAAATCAGTTATCAGTGTAAACGAGACTAATTAATTTATATATGTGTATAAGTGTACGTGGCGAGTTTTACCAGCGTGCATTTATGGAGGTGTTTATAAGTTATTCTCTAATATTAATCAAAATTCTCGTTGTGAGAAAAATATGAAAGCGGATTATGTTTGCTTTAAAAACACAAATATCCTTGTACAAGTAAATCTAAAAATTACTGTTTATAATTTTTATTCCACAAAATGTTTAATGTACTTTTATGGTGACAGAATTCTAAAATTTATTTTAAATTAAAGTTACCACAAAAATAATCTTATTTATTATATTATTTTTATGTTACTGTATTAAATAAGTGCTTTAAAATAATTTACACGCACTAAAGTAGTGTAGAATAGGAGCTCCGGGAACAGGCTTCTAGGCTGTGGAATGTGAATGGGGTCAATGACCGACATCTCTGACGTCATGGTAGCCATTATGGGCTCAAAATTCCTCAAAAATGTCTCAAAATTGACTCAAATTAACTCAAAATAACTATAAAATCTCAAAAAAATATTTATTTTCGCGGGGAAAATTCCAATTTTGAGGGAAAATTTCCCCATTTTGTCCTTAAAAATGCCAGTGGCTTGAAATGTCCATATTGAGACTTAAGCATCCATATCTAAAGCCTCCGATAAGCCTCTAATGCCATCTTGGATTATGACGTCACTGTTGCTATTTTCGTTACGCCCGCCATCTTGAAAAACTGTAATTATTATCCGATTTTAATGAAAAATTCTAAATTTTATAAAATAATTAATTAACCAAATTTTAATAGAAAACAATATTTTAAAACACTGTTGCACATATAGTTACGGTCGCCATCTTGGATTGTAGAAATAGTAAACGTATCCTCAAATTTTAAAATACCTAAGAAAGCGGACCCTGCAATGATTATACGTAATTCATGTTCTGCTTGTATTACGTGAACGGCCTCGCTAGCACAGCGGTAGAGCGTGCGCTTGTTAACCTCAATGGCCGTGGTTCTTATCTATTCACTGGAATTTTTTTATTATATTTAATAACATTATAATACAAAAAACATTATATAATAATGTTAAATCTTCTCAATAAAATTAAGGTTTTTTTTAGTTATTATTTACAGAATAATTTCAACATTTTCAGCAAAAATCATATACTTATTGTTATAATATGTATTTTAATTGGTTTCAGGTTAATATTTTAGTAATGCCATAGAATTATAATTTATAACGTGTGCGAAAACTAAATTATTTATCGTTTAGTGAATTTAAACAAGATGGTCAGCATTTTAATAAAATTCCTTATCGAAAATCAGGTCCAAATATAGGGTATAGTATTATTTTTTCCAAGTCTTTTTCGCTTTTATCGGTACGGTTCAAACAGTTTAAAATTCCCATTTGTTTCATGCTGCCGCTGCGGGTGATAGTGGCGAGAAATGTTTACGATTTAAGTAGCGAATTCTAGTGGCGGGCGTAAAATATATGTATGTAATTCACTTGTACTTGAAAAACGATTATTTAATAAACACTGTATATATATATATATAAACACTGTATATATATATATATATATATATATATATATAACTAGCGATAACTCGTTTTACGCAGACTGTCTAGAGTGCAGCACCATTAAAGCTGTTTTTTTGTAACTTGTGGACGGACAAAACAAAAGCCATCCAAAAAGGGAAAAACTTGAATGATAAAAATACATATTTTTTTATTTATTAGAATTCCTAAAACTTTTAAGATATCTTAAGCAATAATTATTTAATTACTATATATAAAGCTAAGAATTATTTTTGAGAATTCTACTTTGTATTTTGTTTCCCATATTCGTATTATACGTTTATTTGCAACATGAGAACACATTAATCTACTCGTAATAGAGGTTAGATTTTTACACATCACGGACGAGTACTGAAAGTCTTGCACACATTATTTTCATTGATTAGAATTTCGTAGTCAAGTCTTCCTCTTGAGTAAAACATTGTCAGGTGAAAGTGTAATTTTGATATGTAAATATTGCTTAACGAGTTTCTTTTTAGGGGAGAGTGGGGTGATAACCTATGACGTGGTCACCAAAGTTATGGATGGCTTTTTTTTTGTCCACAAGTTACAAAAAAACAGCTTTAATGGTGCTGCACTCTAGCAGTCATCCCCTAGACAGTCTGCGTAAAACAAGTTATCTCTAGTCTTCTTGTAATTTTTGGTTGTCTTTAGTTAGAGATATTGTAAAAATGAATCATAATTGTTCTGATGGATACATAAATCAGATAATATACATAGAATGCGGTTTATTTGATTTAATAATGTATAAGTTTAAAATAACCTAAATATTAAATACATTCCTTGCTAGGAAACTCTACATGATGGAGTAATATGGCACCCAATGTTTAAGTAAGCCGCATTACCCCACGCACGAACAGCAATAACCCATGCACAAGACGTATTACCTCACGCACGCACTGTATTACCCAACATTTAATTTTTTTGACGTGACAACGTCTAATAAATGGATGAACGCCGGCTGCACGCACGAAAAAGTGTCCCGTTACGCACAATGTCCCGTTACGATTATTGTACGCTTGCGCCGCATCTATCTCTCTTCCAATCGATTGGAACAACCATCGATTTGACTTTTTCGAGGCACATTAACTTGAAACACTCCCATTCGTTTCCTACTTTTCCTATCATCGTACTATCCTTAACAGAATAACACAGATTGGAAGAAGTTAAATAGCAAACACGTATAAAAGTTATACTTAAAATAATCTCTTCGTTACAGTAATAAACATATTTGAATTAATGAGTGCAAATAAAAGTAAATTTATCAATTAAATTGTATATTTCATTTCACTCCTTCTTTGTATCCATACAAAATAGTGATAATTCAATAAAAATTATTTAATTTTATTAATAAAAGTATGCAATCATTTCATGAATGTTTTGTTATGACGTTGTCACGTTAAACTATCGTCCGTAAACCGACTTTACAGACAACCAATTTTTTATTTACATGTTCGTTCAATTTTCATGCAGATGACTAAAATGTATTAAATGATTTATAATAAGGCCATATAGTAGGAACACACACTAGTAGATGCAATTAAAATAATTTTTCTGAGGCTTCAATTTGACATTATGAATGAAACCTCGGTGTTTGTAAAACTACAATTAGGGTAAAATGAAAGTGGGAAATCAAAGTAAGGATATTAAATGTTTGAAAACAAACTTCAAATTTCATAAAATAAATTGGCGCAGTTAGTATTCCAAGCATGGGAATATTTTTTTTTTAAGCCGGAAATATATTTGTGCTTAAGGACATTTTTCAGGCTCTTCTTCTCTAGTGCTGCTATATACCGATGAATACAGTGACAGTTCATCAGTGCCAATACTTTTGAATCTCTGGAGACCAATTTAAGATAACTCATATTTTTTTTTTACTCCATATTCATTTCATTTTCTTAATATTTAAGAATATGTGTCACTAGTATTAAAGCAAGAAACACGTACCACAAATAATTCATAAAGAAAATGATATAACCTTTAGTTTTTTACAGCAATAAATCAAATATAAACGAAAAAAGTAAACAGTTAAAAGTTCAGTTAAAGGCAAAAACATAATGTTTACTGTGAAAAAAATTGCAAAATTTTTTTACTCTATATAAATGTCAAAACTCTTTGAATATACAAGCTAAACAGAAATTTTCTGTTTATTTAAATTATAATTTAACATTTACATCTAATGAAGCCACAGTGCAAAATGTAAATTTCAAAGGTAAGAGAGGACATTAGAGAATGTTAGTTTATATATGATTTTAAAAAATGGCCTCGTTTGATATTTTATTAAATTGCAATTATTTTTACATTCGAATACCTTTTAAATGATTGGCACTATAACATTTCTAATATAATTTCATGTTGATTTGTTTTGGTGAGTAAAAATTATTGAATGATTTGCTCTTTGTCTAACAATTTTGCTATTATTTTGCAATAGTCCACTGGATACTTTATTTTAATCGTTAATATTACTTATTTTAAATTTTAAATATATGATATATTTTTTCAAGTATAATTTTTTTTATTACAATTTTATGTGTAAATTTTTAATAGTGGCCATTCTTATTTTATTTAAAGGGTTGAAAAACTTTCCTTTTTCATTTAAATACTTTTTATGTTATTAAATATTCATAACTCATCTAGAAATTGTAATTTTTAATTGTCGCGTATTATTCCTTTGTCCGTATAATAGTATAAAGTCATGTTATATTTAATGTTTCTTTTATTCAAGGCTACCTCCCAATCGCGTAGCGCGTAATATTGTTCGAAAAAAATGTGATATTTTACCCGAATTTAATGGTAAAATGTCACAATGTATAGTAAGTATATATTTTTTTCATCCACTACAGTTCTAATGGTGAAAAGTTTACAAGTTTTCATACAAATAATACCAATAAAATGAAGAGTGCACAACTACAATTACAGCTCAATGTGTCGTTATTGAACCAAATGGTATGCTTTTGTTCTAAGGTGCGCCTTATTAGCCTACCCCACTTTCACCTAATGTTTTTTATGTGTCACTGCCATTCATTTAAATAATCAAGTTCATTCTTCACTTCCAGTGTTGTTTAGTTTCAGTCATTTTAAAATATCCGATTTCATTTTTATTTGCCACAGTGAAGAGACAGAAATATATTCATTGACTCGACCTGACACTATATATTTTTTCTTATGTTTAATGTAATTGGTAAAACAAATTTGCTGGTAAAAAAATAGTAAACGTAAACATGAATAATTTTTAAAAAATTTCAACATCAATTTTAAAGAATTGTCTCACCAGATGGGGCTTTTGTGTATACATGCAGAAACTGAAAATTAACCCTCTGAAATGGCATGAACAATAAAATAGCCGTAAAGCTGTCTCGGAGAATATATCTCCAGAGAGGGTTATTTGGATTTGAATACCAGATAAAACAATAATGAACAGGTTTAATCAATTGAATGAAACATATACATCATGCCAAGCAATAAGTATTCGAGTACCTGCATAGAACTTTTAATGTAAACAAATGAGTATGAGGTTGAGTGTTGATACTTTTTGTAATCATTCTACTCAGCACTAAGTTGTGAAAAAGATTCGAAATTGTTCGTGAATAAACACAACGGGGACAGTAAAATACAGCGTTCCTAACTCACGTTTCATACAATGAGCTCACTTTGAGCTGGGATAAAGTCGCACGGGCTTTTAACAACAGCGGGATTCTTCCTACCGGGGGATCAATAAGCTCAGTCCTCATCGGTCGCTCGCAATAACTATATGGTAAGTATAAAAGAATTTCCCAGTTTCAATAGTATATCATAACATTATAATTCAAACTTTTCACAAAAAAAAATCAAACATCAAAATAAAATAAATCCAACCGTTTTATAAGTTTTATAATATTCACCTTTATTTATACGGCACACAACCATACTAAAATCCAGTTCTTCCCACACCTTGGCTAACAAGTCCGGAGTAATGAAAGCAAATAGCCTCTGCAATTCTGTGTCTGAACTCTGGCAAATCATTAGGTAGCGGTGGAACGTAGACATTTCTTCTATAAAGCCCCAAAGGAAAAAAAATCGTATGGCTTTACGTCAGGTAAACGTGGAGGCCAGCAGAAAAAGAGCTCTGTCATCTCGACAATTACGACCAATCCAACGTTCAGGGACTTCTACGTTCAACCACTCTCGTACAAAGATTCCAATGGGGAGGGGCTCCATCTAGTTGCCAAAGATCCCAATTGTCGAGGTCATGACCATAGTGGTTTATAGCGGCTTGCATTTAGGACGCTTAAGTCGCTATTAGAAATTTTCAAACTGTTGGAATTTTTGAGGTCTAGAACGGGAAATTTTTTCTCAAAATGGGAATTATTCCTTTGAATAGTAATTTTTTTTTAAAAAAATTGGCAGTTTTTTTACCAAAAAAATGGAAATAGCGGATTTTGGCCTAATTTTGAGTCACTTTAGGTCAATATTGGCAACATTTTAAGGTTAAATTCAAGGTCATCCATGACTTCACAATCCAATATGGCGGACATCAGCTTCGGCTCCACAGCCTAAAGCTTGTCTTCCTAAGTTGTAACTGAGGTTATTACTACAAAAAGTTATGGAATCTATTAAATCATTCCTGGCAAAATAATTTTATTTCAATATAAATAAAAGTTTATTATAATTTTTTTGGAGTTCACATCAGCGATTAAAAGAAAGAAAATGGTTGAATTTGGTTTTTGATTAGTTAGTAGATATTTCCATATTTATTAGTTCTTAATTTTTACATTGGCATCCATGTGGGAAAACAGGTGAGAGGTAAAGAATCTGTGGATTTTGTACAAGTAATACAACTAAGTAAATATGAGTCAACTAATATGTTGCATAATAAAATTTATATTTATATTTTATATTTTAAATAGACCTAAAGTTGTGGTTGTATAAAATATCCATAAAAAATGGGAGGTTTTTGTTATAAAGTGAAATTATTTACTAATTTTAAAAATATCTCTAAACAAAATTAATGAAAATTTCAGTGAAAACGGTGGCATAAACATTGTTAAAATAATTTTGAGTGCGTGTTAAAGTTTTTTTTTCATTGTGAAAGTGTGATTTCAACAAGGTAATACTTATCTTCAAACACTCTAAAACAGAAGTTTTAAAATCTATACTAAATAAAGGGTCTACTCATAACTAATCCCAAAATATCATTTTTAAACAGGTTTTGAAATAAAAATTTTATGCATCTGACAGTTTATTTTGTCTATTTATTCAGTAAAAATGTTTAGAACAATCACAAACCATTTTTAATAGTAAGATTTTAGTAATCCTCAGAGTATGTGTGAGCGAAGCCGCGGAATGTTAGCTAGTTAAGAATAAATATGAAAGAGACAATATTTTTTCCTGAAAATAATAGGTTATTTATAAATTATATATTATTTAATATTAAGTACTATATTAACTAATTAATTCGTCAAAATACCATAGTTTACTTTTAAAGAAATATAAAAGTTGAAATGGATACCATTCCAGAAAAAAATTCAACAGTAGATGGCCAATTCATGTTCGCGAGTAAAAGTTTCAAGTATTATCGGAAATGTGACAAGTCCCAAACGAAACCCCTAACTGAATAAGAAATGTAAATATCCCAATATTTTAAAAAACTTTTATTTACAGAGAGATAAGCTATGGGGACCACGAAATATGAACTGATCCAAAACTCTCAAACGAAAGCATGTTATGTGTTTATACGCATGCTGACAGCATCACCAGGTTTTAGGCTAAAGGTTAAATGTCTCAATGAAAAAGAGGTATTACAAGTGATAAACCACTTGTTATCAGCTAGCGCGCACTAGCGTCAATCACCATATTGTCAGACACCTTACCAGAAAAAAATGCTTGTAGGATATTTATTGACGCAAGATTTTATATATTTCATTACATATGGAAATCTGAAATTAAATAATTGAGAAAGACATTTCTTATAAATTGCTGCGTAATGTTTTATTCATGCATAAATTTATCACAAAAGTACGGAAAATGTTCATTGATTATGAATAAATAATCTATGAATGTATTCCTTATTTTTATGATTCAAGTATTTCGTTTATCCCTCGATAGTTTAAACATTTAATCAAGGGTTGACAAATTTAATTAATTGAACCACTTGCCTATACGCGCTGAAATAATTTCAGAATTAAATGTTTTAATGGAATTAAATATGGTCAGGCCCATAACTAAATAAAGTCGTAAATTTAAGAGCTATGAGATTGCTTTCTTTAAACAAGAACTCAACAGAATTATCTTAGAGAATTTACACAAATTTATTTCACAGCACTTCCTTCCCAGTTAATGTCCACCATGTCTGCAAGACAACATGAATCTTGGATAATGGAATACTGTGTCCTTACTAGGAGGGTACCACTATGTATGACCAGGAAGAAGGTTTCAATTATTTTCAGTGCAGTTTTCGTTGAAACGCTCATAAACTTGCTGTGATCTCTAATGGTGTAAACTGTAAATTTGTTTTGTAAAAACAACAGAAATATTCGTAAAATTTTCGGATATTTGTACAATTGTATATTTCAGTTCAGACAATTGTTTCGCAATAACTTTAGATTTTTTAAATATATAATAAACTAATTATTAATTTACTTACTTTTAAATATATATTATTATTTTAATAAATTGGTATTATATATTATAAACTTAAAATTTTTTAAGTTAATGCATTCTGAAATGAACTAAGAACCTTCAATCGTAAGTTATATAGATTTTGGTGGACTGTTCGTATGTAGTCAACGAAAAATTGTTTATTATAGTTATAACATACGTGAATAAATTAATAAACATTTGGTTTTCCTCAAACACCCAAACAATTAAAAAAAAAATTAAAAGCCCAACGTTGATTGATTTTTTACTGATATAAGATTAAAAATAAGATTAAAAATTAATTGGTCTTTAACTATCTCAAAACCACCAAAAATGTTTTTATTAAACAATTTGTGAAATAAAAGTAACGATAATTCTATAAAAATTATTTCATATCATAAAAAAAATTCATGGAATTTATGAGAAAATTATTTTAAAAATAATTTTGTAAAAGGTTATTTTGCTTCAAAAATTCTAAGAATTCTTTTTTGAATTAAAATTTATTTATAATATAAGTAGGTTTTAGGCTTGGTTTATTCCATCGTGCTCAATTATTTTTGTTATTTTTTTTCTAAAAAAAATTTTATAAATTGAGAATTAAATATTTTTGATTGTGTTCCTGAACTGTTGAACCCCAATTTCACAATTATTAATGCAAATTTTTCAACTACGAATTCTTGCCCGAATTCAACAAATAGCAAATAAATTGTGGCTTAATTATGGGGAAAACATTTTTCCATAAAACAATACTATGGCTGTAAAATGAAACATCCCTATAAATTTTACATTTTACATTAAAAACATTTTAAACATAACCCTTCCAAATTACCAAAATATGATAAATTGATGATAGATGTGAAAAAATTAATTCACTTTGATGGGTCATAGTTTCTCTATATTAGCATTGCAGATTGAGCTATGTGCCAATTTTACAATAAAATATGCTGTATTCATAGTGAAAGTTCCCTACAAGTATTCATAATAAACACTCTTTTTTCACTACTTGCATCATATTCACTCACTACAATATAGAATTTTTCTCACAGTTTGTTAACGCATTCAACTCACATTCTACAGACAAGAATACATGAAAATTTCATTTCATCATAAGGAAATTAAACGTCGTAGCTGAGGCTGCACTTCTACTCAGTGCCTTGTCCACAGAGGTGACTAGACATTAGAGACACGTTCAGGTGTCGCCCTTGAGGGATCCTTGTTATACCGACCTCTGGTGGGCGGGACCATCCAACACAAGCTCATCCATGTACTCCGCCGGGAACAGGGTAGGGGCGCGCAGGAAGGATGCGGCAAGGACTGAGAGAAGATCGATGGAGGGGCTATAGTGCTTGTCTCGAGCCTTCACCCCGAGACAAACGACCGAAACGTCAGTCTGACCGGCCGCCAGGGGCAGCACAGTCCAGCAAACTCCCCCCCCCCCCCCCAGCCCTTTTCAATCGAGCTGACAACCCCTAGACCGGAACATTTCTGAATTACGCTATCTCATTGCGCATACAGGGTTCGCGTCAGAAGAAAAAAGGATACTTAACGTATTAAATCCACCGCAGCAGAAGTTGCGCTAATGCGCCAATAGATTTTTTTTTGTTTATCTCTAAAATACTACTGAATGGTTGCTTAGGAATCACAACATGGCGTAGCAGCTGAATACTTCCGAAATTCACCGAACTTAGTAGCACAAATTACTGGATAAGTGCGTGTGTGAAAGATGCCCATGTTGTCTTTCATCTTTCATGGACCTATGTGAAGGAGAAATGAAAGAATAACAAAGCTATACTAGAAACGCTTAAAAGTGTGGACGGTTGATTAGGTTAGTGTAGCTACATTAGAAATACTGTGAAATTGTGGGAACGGGTGATTAGGTCAGCATAGCTATATCGGAAATTGGTGATTCCTAACCAACTATTACAAATTTATTTAATGAAGTTTGGAATTTTTCCCGAATATTTAGCATTAAAATTACGGATTTTCAAGGTGGCGGACATGACGTCATACTACCTGATGATATATATGTTACTAGCTGCAGTACACGACGTTGCCCGGGCTGAAAACAGGATGAAGGGGACATTTTTCGAAATCAGATGTAGTTAGTAGTTTTCTTCTTAATTTAAATGTCACCTGTGCAAAATAATTTATATCACATTCAGATCCCGACCGACGTTGTTCTGCCAGTGTAAAGTTATTTCCCTATATATATCTAAAAATTGGTGGTCTGTATATCATCTAGAATCTATAAAGCACTATAGAAAAAAGCTAAAAAAAAATAAGGGATTACTAATATTGTAAAAATTCCATTATCTAGCTAATGCTCGGCATGCATTGCAATGCCTCATTCAGTTTTGTTTTGGAATATGTTTGAAGTAGTTACACTTATACAAATCATATATCCATCTCTCTAAATATATATTTATCTCTATCTACATCTATATATATGTATCTCTTTATCTCTATTCATCTCTTTATATATACATATATACATATATAACTCCCACTACCTCTCTCTCTTCTATATATAAATCTCTATATAGCTCTATACATATATATATTTATCAAACCCATTTCATTCTCTATACCTCACTTTATCTCAACTTATCTCTCTGTCTCTCTTTCTATATATATATATCACTATCTCTGTCTCTCTTTTATATTTAAATAAATTGTGTCATGCGTGCGCACTTATACAACAAAAACAGACGAAGTGCCGCTATATAACATGAAATACACATTTTTTTAAACGATTCGTGCTCAAACTATTGCAAAATAGTTATACCGTCTCTGAAACCTTCACGGACATGCGCATAACAACTCACCAAAATTTCATCGTAATCGGATGAATAGTATAGAAACGCATACAGCACAAACATCCAAAAATTAAAGACATAAAACGATGTTGCTTTTAAAATTCAAGGCAACTCTGTCTATTAATGAAGTTAAAAAAAACTGTTATTAGCGCCTTTATTTTGTTAGCCGCTGCGAGCTCCACTAAGCGGGCTGGTCTCACCAAGGAGAAAAATATTAATTTGCCAGACCTTACTATGTGCATGATCGTGTGTCAGATATAGAGAAATGACACTCACTCACTATTTGTATGTCTATCACCTATGAATTTTTCTGTTATAAAATGAAATTATCACTTTTTCACTCCCTTAGGGATGGAATTTCATATTAATATGTGGTCTATGTGTTAATCCAGGTTATGAGCTCGCTGTAGGCCAAATTTTATACAGATCCGTTCAGCCGTTCTGGCGTTATTTAGTAACAAACAACCATCTATCCATCCATACAAACTTTCGCATTTATAATATTAGTGGGATTTTGGACAATTCACACAATATCTTTATAAATTGTAGTCTATGTGTTATTCTCATGTATAAGCTATATATTTGTAAAGTTTCATTAAAATCTATTCAGTAGTTTTTACGTGAAAGAGTAACAAACATCCATCCATCCATACTTACAAACTTTCGCCTTTATAATATTAGTAGGATCATAAATTACATATGTGTAACTCTAGCGGTTTTGCCAGCGCACGCCAGAATAACTCGCAGATAATAGATTGTTTCCTACTTACTTGAGACTTATCGTCATATTGTGGACAATTCACACAATATATTTATAAATTGTAGCCTATGTGTTATTCTGATGTATAAGCTATATTATTGTAAAGTTTCATTAAAATCCATTCAGTAGTTTTTACGTAAAAGTATAACAAACATCCATCCATCCATACTTACAAACTTTCGCGTTTATAATTTTAGTAGGATGAAAAAATTGGTGGGGTCAGTCTGCCTGCAGCCACTGTGAGGGAAGGATCAGTCGCCATTTTTTGCCCTCACTGGGTTCGAACCGAGGACTCCAAGCTCCATGTCATAAATGTTTGTTTTTTTAAATAATTTTTATAAAAATTTTATTAATCAAATGTGTTTAGAATTTAAATTTTTTTCAATTAAAATCGGTTAATAAATAAAGATTTTGAAGATGACGGCCATAACGGAAATTGCAATGGTGACGTCATAATTCAAAATGGTGGAAAACAAAATGGTGGATTGTTAGATAATACAAAATGACGTCATCTAATATGGCGGGTCCAATATGGTGGATCCAATATGGCCGCCGCGGTCAAGGTCAAAGGTCAAGGTCACGGTCATCCAAGATGGCTGCCGTGAAATCACAATCCAAGATGGCGGGAAACACCACAACACCACCGCCTGGCGCCTGGTGCAGGCCATAACAAAACATACTACTATAAGAAAAAATAATAAGACTGAGTGTAAATATATGTTTTGACAGCCGCAATTATTTCAGTAAGATTTTTAACAATAAGTTACAAATTCATTGGCTCGCCGATGATTTCGAGTTGATGCGGGGTTCGTGTTGACTGAGGAATTTCACTGAAGTATTTTAATGTGTTTAAAATATGGATTTCTAGTGCTTGTTTGAACTGAGAAATTATGAAACAACACCCAATGAGGGCTTGGTCTACTTTGACAAAACTCGCCCCAACCCCCCAAAATACCAGGCTCTGTTAATGCTGTTTCTTATTTTTTTTATTACATTTGAAAATATTTTACTTAGAATGGTGTGATATTTCAGTCACGCATGTAAAAATAAAATACTAAAAATTTTACCATAAAAGATAAAATAAACTACTTAGGGCTTAACTATAATTTTTCAAAGATGCTCCACACACTTTCTTGTATACGTTTCAGTAATATAAGAATATAATTCCTAAAGTATCACGTGTTTTATTTTCAGTATTATCGCAGCGCCTATAGCAAGACTTAATGAAAATATTGTTTTCTAAACTCAGAGATATAACGATTTTTGACACAGAGAATTTCGTGACTGAGTTGGAACTGAGAAAGTGTTTTACAATATATCATAATCATAACACTAGCTACCCGACCCGGCTTCTCACGGCTATGCTAATGGAAAAAAAATTAAGCCACATCTCCCATTTACAGAAATGGTAAATAAAAAAAATTCAGTGAAAACGTATTACAATGCTGTATAATGTGCCGGAGAGAAAATGAATAGCACCGATGGTTTCCCGACTCGTGCACGCAACATACAACTGATGTAACGTACTTCGCTACGGCAGTCTACAGGCAGATCACTCTTGCACCGATCATTATACATGCTCCTCCTTGTGGGTACGCCACTGCCACGCGATGCCCGTTGGCATGGAGACGCAGAAGGCATGGACAATGCAAAATACTGTTCTCATGCAGACAAAGTACCCACTGTTGCCTGGTTTTAACCACCCATGGGATCTAATTTTCGGAAAATGTCATCTTGTGTAACATAAGGAACATTACTGTGAAGTTTCAAGTCTGTAAACTATATAAACTTGAAAAAAAAGGGCAATAAAAAACTAATTAAACACAGAGAGAAGAAAAAACAATAGTTTAGGTTTGCGATTTAAAGTGATAAAAAGTATTTAAATACTAATTGAACTCTTATGAGGGTACTGAGCCATAAATTGACTTATTCTCCTGTCTTATCGTTAGGCTTAGAATAATTGAAATAAATATTTTTTGTATTTTTTTCTGTAGCCTGTTACAGCCTATCAAAATTTTATCCCAGTATTGAACTCTCCAACTTAATTTTGTCTCCGGCCGTTTCATCCACGGGAGTAGTATATAATAGGGCATACTAGATCAGGATGCAGGTAGTGGATTGAAGATTGTCGACCACCATCTTGGATTCGTGACGTCACGGCGGCAAAAATTCCTCAAAATTCCTCAAAAATGACTCAAAATGACTCAATATTTCCCGTTTTAAGAAAAAATTTCCCGTTTTCGAGGGAAAAATTCCCGTTTCGAGGGAAAATTTCCAGATTTAGTCCTTAAAAATCCCAACGGCTAGAAATGTCCTGATAAAGGCTTAAGCATCCTTAACTCAAGCCTCAGTTAAGCCTCTATCAGAATGTGACCTTGACCTTTGACCTTGACCCCGACGGCCATCTTGGATCCACCATCTTGGATGACGTTATTTCGTTTTCTCGAACATTCCGGCATTGTGTTATCGGCCATTTTGAATTATGACGTCACCGTTGCAATTTCCATTACGGTCGCCATCTTTAAATTTATTATCCGATTTTAATGAAAAAAAATTTAAAATTATAAAAAAAATTAAATAATACAATTTTTAATAAAATATTTAAAAAACAAACATTTACAACACGGAGCTCGGAGTCCTCGGTTCAAACCCGACGAGTGCAAAAAAATAAAAATGACGACCGATCCTTCCCCCGCGGTGGCTGCAGGCATACTGACTCCCTCCACTTTTTTTTTCAAAGCATATATATATCGTCAGGTAGTATGACATCATGTCCGCCATCTTGTCTTCATCCACTGGAGACCACCATCTTGTTTTCGTCTGCTAGAGTGTGCCGATATCATGTAGTATAATTATCTGGTCACCACACCTTTGACCTAGACCTTGAACTTTGACCTTGACCTTGAAATTTGACCTTGACCTTGAACTTTGACCTTGACCTTGAACTTTGACCTTGACCTTGAAATTTGACCTTGACCTTGAAATTTAGCCTTGACCTTGAAATTTGAACTTAACCTTGAAATTTGACCTTGACATTGAACTTTGACCTTGACCTTGAAATTTGACCTTGACCTTGAAATTTGACCTTGACCTAGGAATTTGACTTTGACCTTGAAATTTGACTTTGTCCTTGAAATTTGACTTTGTCCTTGATGTCCATCACGGATCCATCATTTTATGTTCAGTACATGCTACCAGGAGCGACCACCTGCTGGAGTACACCATCTTGTGCGTGTACTCGTATTACCATCATGCTAGTTTTATTCTAACATGCTACAGTGCAGTAATCATTTATTATTACTGAGGTACCCACCATCTTGAAATTTGACCGCCATCTTGAAATCATGTAATTATTTAGCTAGAAATGCGAGAAAAATTCCAATAGTCTCCGAAAAAATCATTTATTAATTTACAAATCGAATCGATGGATCCCTGTGCACGGTTCGATTCTTGACCAGAGACAGTTGTAACTAATTATTAAATAAATGTTAGGTTCTGTTTTCCATTACCTTTCGCGGAGTTTATTAATCATTCACTCTACGAAAATCAACTCAAGTCAATATACTGGACCAACGAATTAAATCAGCGCCGATTAGCCTATTATGAAAGTCTAATTTTTCAATAATCTGAATAACATATAAGCCGTTCATGTACAAAGCCACACATATAGATCAATTGCCTTCAGTCCATGAGACCGAGTCATGTCATTATCAGACGTATAGGCTAGTCATTTCAGGACCACATGACCTTCGTAATCCATCGTGACATTTTTATACATTCTAAAGGACCAAGTAACCTTGTAAAATATTTTAGTAACACCAAGAGGTGATAAACTAGTAAATATTCAATCACTACATTTAGTACTACGCGCAATCAACAAAAAAGGAAGCACCGACTACGAAAAGGCAGCACATTTGGAAGCACCGACAACGAAAAGGCAGCACATTTGGAAGCACCGACAGCGAAAAGGCAGCACATTTGGAAGCACCGACTACGAAAAGGCAGCACATTTGGAAGCACCGACAACGAAAAGGCAGCACATTTGGAAGCACCGCCAACGAAAAGGCAGCACATTTGGAAGCACCGACAACGAAAAGGCAGCACATTTGGAAGCACCGACAACGAAAAGGCAGCACATTTGGAAGCACCGACTACGAAAAGGCAGCACATTTGGAAGCACCGTCATCGAAAAGGCAGCACATTTGGAAGCACCGACAACGAAAAGGCAGCACATTTGGAAGCACCGACAACGAAAAGGCAGCACATTTGGAAGCACCGACAACGAAAAGGCAGCACATTTGGAAGCACCGACAACGAAAAGGCAGCACATTTGGAAGCACCGACAACGAAAAGGCAGCACATTTGGAAGCACCGTCATCGAAAAGGCAGCACATTTGGAAACACCGACAACGAAAAGGCAGCACATTTGGAATCACCGCCAACGAAAAGGCAGCACATTTTGGATGCATCATCGAATAAGGAAGCACATTTGGAAACTCCATCAACTAAAAAAGGCAAAAAGGAAGCACAAGTTACGAGATCTAAGTCTTAGTAAGAAATCATAATACAAGAAATAAAAACATTACATTCTTATAATTTAAATTATTTATTTTATTGCTTTACATTATACAAATGCAAGTAAAACAAGTCAATATTGTATGTAGCCAGCATTCCTCAGTTCCTTGAGTATGAAGGATATTTCTTTGATGCACGAATAGTTTCCTGCACAAAGCGAACCATGTAGTAGTCTTAGCCGGTCAACTAATATGTTTCGATCTTTCCATGATGTGTAATCATTCTCTTCTACCACCATCTTCCTTGCACCTTTATAATAAATATTATGATCTCTGGTGTCTTCAGTTTTACCACCAACCTCAGGGTAACTTACATGTTTGAGACGGTGATCATCACAAGCTTGATCAGATTTATTTAATATATCACGTCGTTTCCATCGTTTCGGTCTCAGGACACCGCCACATTCTTCGATCTTGGCAGCTTTAGGTGCTTCATCATAGTCTATGTCTTTGTCAACAGCCTCAGAGTCACTGTAACAATCACCGTAGAAGGAATCGTCTTCACCCAATTTACCGTAATAATTCGATGTTGATGATGTTGAAGTGTCTTCATCGTCTTCGTGCTTCCTTTTTAGGAGTCCATCATTTTTACAAAGTAGGAAAGATCTACTTGAATTCGGCTAGAATGTATTCTCACTTTTCACGTTAAGGATTCTTCCATTGTCTTCATTCTTCCGTAAATCATCAACCTTCTTCAATTTAAGTTCTTTGTCGAGATCGGAAGAGCCAAGAAAATTATTGTCGTAATGCAGATCACTCTTCCTTAGGCTAGTAGATTCATCGTTGTCCTCTAGCTTGTACGCAGGCTTGGCGCTACAAGTTCTGCCATGTCTTTTTAGGCTCTCTCTCTGTGTAAACGACTTGCTACATCGAACACAACTTATCATATTGCGCAGTGGATTTTTAACACAGTCATTCTTCTCGTGTTGTCTTTTATTCTTTCTCAAGATAAACTCTTTACTGCAAAACTTACACCTATGTTCTTTCGATACAGCGTCAGATCCCAAATCGGAATTCATATTAGTTACTGAGACTAATGCCAGATACCAATTGAGTGTTTTAAATTAGATTCAATACTTAAATAGAAATTTTTTCATATTTCATCAGCGAGAATTAATATATCTCATGCAAAAGTACTTTATGCATGTAGTTCTGCTTTTCAACAACAGATATCGCCACATGTTGCTTGCAGGTAAATAATATTTAGTTATTTTATGCGGGATGCGGGATGCTCACTAACGATCGCAAAAGAAGGATGGCTTCGTTAGACTCCAAGGAAAAGGAAGTTTGTCTTGCATGTTGGTGCTCCACAGATGTCTCATGGCGTAATATTAATTTGACTGAGTAATGATATTTGTTAATTCCACCTGATAAAAATATTGCAAGTTTTGATTTAGTAGCAGAAATTATCGAATTAAATGTAACTCCAAATAAAATGACATGTCTCATTAGAAAAAAAAAATCCATGCAGAGAGCGGTTTCTCAGAATAGTCAGAAACACTTGAAGAAACCACAGGAATGATTGCAAGAACACGGGAAAAACCATCAAAATATTGTCAAGAATAATCAGGAGCACACTGAGAAAACCACTATAATATTAACAATAATAATCGGAAGCACACGGAGAAAACCATCATAATATTGGCAAGAATAATCAGGAGCACACGAAGAAAACCACCACAAGTTTTCTTTGATATCATTAAAATACAAAAAAAAATTAATAAAAAATAAAAACGAAAAAAATTCAAACATTCTGGCTTGTACTAGAACTCTATCTTTGCTCAACAATGAGAAGTTCACAAGCTAGCAGAATGTTTGAATTTTTTTTCGTTTTTATTTTTTATTAATTTTTTTTGTATTTTAATGATATCAAAGAAAACTTGTGGCGGTTTTCTTCGTGTGCTCCTGATTATTCTTGCCAATATTATAATGGTTTTCTCCGTGTGCTTCCGATTATTATTGTTAATATTATAGTGGTTTTCTCAGTGTGCTCCTGATTATTCTTGACAATATTTTGATGGTTTTTCCCGTGTTTTTGCAATCATTCCTGTGGTTTCTTCAAGTGTTTCTGAGTATTCTGAGAAACCGCTCTCTGCATGGATTTTTTTTTTGTTCTAATGAGACATGTCATTTTATTTGGAGTTACATTTAATTCGATAATTTCTGCTACTAAATCAAAACTTGCAATATTTTTATCAGGTGGAATTAACAAATATCATTACTCAGTCAAATTAATATTACGCCATGAGACATCTGTGGAGCACCAACATGCAAGACGAACTTCCTTTTCCTTGGAGTCTAACGAAGCCATCCTTATTTTGAGATCGTTAGTGAGCATCCCGCATCCCGCATAAAATAACCTAATATTATTTACCTGCAAGCAACATGTGGCGATATCTGTTGTTGAAAAGCAGAACTACATGCATAAAGTATTTTGCATGAGATATATTAATTCTCGCTGATGAAATATGAAAAAATTTCTATTTAAGTATTGAATCTAATTTAAAACACTCAATTGGTATCTGGCATTAGTCTCAGTAACTAATATGAATTCTGATTTGGGATCTGACGCTGTATCGAAAGAACATAGGTGTAAGTTTTGCAGTAAAGAGTTTATCTTGAGAAAGAATAAAAGACAACACGAGAAGAATGACTGTGTTAAAAATCCACTGCGCAATATGATAAGTTGTGTTCGATGTAGCAAGTCGTTTACACAGAGAGAGAGCCTAAAAAGACATGGCAGAACTTGTAGCGCCAAGCCTGCGTACAAGCTAGAGGACAACGATGAATCTACTAAACTAAGGAAGAGTGAGTGATCTGCATTACGACATTAATTTTCTTGGCTCTTCCGATCTCGACAAAGAACTTAAATTGAAGAAGGTTGATGATTTACGGAAGAATGAAGACAATGGAAGAATCCTTAACGTGAAAAGTGAGAATATATTCCAGCCGAATTCAAGTAGATCTTTCCTACTTTGTAAAAATGATGGACTCCTAAAAAGGAAGCACGAAGACGATGAAGACACTTCAACATCATCAACATCGAATTACTACGGTAAATTGGGTGAAGACGATTCCTTCTACGGTGATTGTTACAGTGACTCTGAGGCTGTTGACAAAGACATAGACTATGATGAAGCACCTAAAGCTGCCAAGATCGAAGAATGTGGCGGTGTCCTGAGACCGAAACGATGGAAACGACGTGACATATTAAATAAATCTGATCAAGCTTGTGATGATCACCGTCTCAAACATGAAAGTTACCCTGAGGTTGGTGGTTAAACGGAAGACACCAGAGATCACAATATTTATTATAAAGGTGCAAGGAAGATGGTGGTAGAAGAGAATGATTACACGTCATGGAAAGATCCAAACATATTGGTTGACCGGCTAAGACTACTACATGGTTCGCTTTGTGCAGGAAACTATTCGTGCATCAAAGAAATATCCTTCATACTCAAGGAACTGAGGAATGCTGGCTACATACAATATTGACTTGTTTTACTTGCATTTGTATAATGTAAAGCAATAAAATAAATAATTTAAATTATAAGAATGTAATGTTTTTATTTCTTGTATTATGATTTCTTACTAAGACTTAGATCTCGTAACTTGTGCTTCCTTTTTGCCTTTTTTAGTTGATGGAGCTTCCAAATGTGCTTCCTTATTCGATGATGCATCCAAAATGTGCTGCCTTTTCGTTGTCGGTGCTTCCAAATGTGCTGCCTTTTCGTTGTCGGTGCTTCCAATGTGCTGCCTTTTCGTTGTCGGTGCTTCCAAATGTGCTGCCTTTTCGTTGTCGGTGCTTCCAAATGTGCTGCCTTTTCGTTGTCGGTGCTTCCAAATGTGCTGCCTTTTCGTTGTCGGTGCTTCCAAATGTGCTGCCTTTTCGTTGTCGGTGCTTCCAAATGTGCTGCCTTTTCGTAGTCGGTGCTTCCAAATGTGCTGCCTTTTCGTTGTCGGTGCTTCCAAATGTGCTGCCTTTTCGTTGTCGGTGCTTCCAAATGTGCTGCCTTTTCGTTGTCGGTGCTTCCAAATGTGCTGCCTTTTCGTTGTCGGTGCTTCCAAATGTGCTGCCTTTTCGTTGTCGGTGCTTCCAAATGTGCTGCCTTTTCGTAGTCGGTGCTTCCAAATGTGCTGCCTTTTCGTAGTCGGTGCTTCCAAATGTGCTGCCTTTTCGTTGTCGGTGCTTCCAAATGTGCTGCCTTTTCGTTGTCGGTGCTTCCAAATGTGCTGCCTTTTCGTTGTCGGTGCTTCCAAATGTGCTGCCTTTTCGATGACGGTGCTTCCAAATGTGCTGCCTTTTCGTAGTCGGTGCTTCCAAATGTGCTGCCTTTTCGTTGTCGGTGCTTCCAAATGTGCTGCTTTTTCGTTGTCGGTGCTTCCAAATGTGCTGCCTTTTCGTTGTCGGTGCTTCCAAATGTGCTGCCTTTTCGTTGTCGGTGCTTCCAAATGTGCTGCCTTTACGTTGTCGGTGCTTCCAAATGTGCTGCCTTTTCTTTGTCGGTGCTTCCAAATGTGCTGCCTTTTCGTTGTCGGTGCTTCCAAATGTGCTGCCTTTTCGTTGTCGGTGCTTCCAAATGTGCTGCCTTTACGTTGTCGGTGCTTTCAAATGTGCTGCCTTTTCGATGACGGTGCTTCCAAATGTGCTGCCTTTTCGTTGTCGGTGCTTCCAAATGTGCTGCCTTTTCGTTGTCGGTGCTTCCAAATGTGCTGCCTTTACGTTGTCGGTGCTTCCAAATGTGCTGCCTTTTCGTTGGCGGTGCTTCCAAATGTGCTGCCTTTTCGTTGTCGGTGCTTCCAAATGTGCTGCCTTTTCGTAGTCGGTGCTTCCAAATGTGCTGCCTTTTCGCTGTCGGTGCTTCCAAATGTGCTGCCTTTTCGTTGTCGGTGCTTCCAAATGTGCTGCCTTTTCGTAGTCGGTGCTTCCTTTTTTGTTGATTGCGCGTAGTACTAAATGTAGTGATTGAATATTTACTAGTTTATCACCTCTTGGTGTTACTAAAATATTTTACAAGGTTACTTGGTCCTTTAGAATGTATAAAAATGTCACGATGGATTACGAAGGTCATGTGGTCCTGAAATGACTAGCCTATACGTCTGATAATGACATGACTCGGTCTCATGGACTGAAGGCAATTGATCTATATGTGTGGCTTTGTACATGAACGGCTTATATGTTATTCAGATTATTGAAAAATTAGACTTTCATAATAGGCTAATCGGCGCTGATTTAATTCGTTGGTCCGGTATATTGACTTGAGTTGATTTTCGTAGAGTGAATGATTAATAAACTCCGCGAAAGGTAATGGAAAACAGAACCTAACATTTATTTAATAATTAGTTACAACTGTCTCTGGTCAAGAATCGAACCGTGCACAGGGATCCATCGATTCGATTTGTAAATTAATAAATGATTTTTTCGGAGACTATTGGAATTTTTCTCGCATTTCTAGCTAAATAATTACATGATTTCAAGATGGCGGTCAAATTTCAAGATGGTGGGTACCTCAGTAATAATAAATGATTACTGCACTGTAGCATGTTAGAATAAAACTAGCATGTTGGTAATACGAGTACACGCACAAGATGGTGTACTCCAGCAGGTGGTCGCTCCTGGTAGCATGTACTGAACATAAAATGATGGATCCGTGATGGACATCAAGGACAAAGTCAAATTTCAAGGACAAAGTAAAATTTCAAGGTCAAAGTCAAATTCCTAGGTCAAGGTCAAATTTCAAGGTCAAGGTCAAATTTCAAGGTCAAGGTCAAAGTTCAAGGTCAAGGTCAAATTTCAAGGTTAAGGTCAAATTTCAAGGTCAAGGCTAAATTTCAAGGTCAAGGTCAAATTTCAAGGTCAAGGTCTAAGTTCAAGGTCAAGGTCAAAGTTCAAGGTCAAGGTCAAATTTCAAGGTCAAGGTCAAAGTTCAAGGTCTAGGTCAAAGGTGTGGTGACCAGATAATTATACTACATGATATCGGCACACTCTAGCAGACGAAAACAAGATGGTGGTCTCCAGTGGATGAAGACAAGATGGCGGACATGATGTCATACTACCTGACGATATATATATGCTTTGAAAAAAAAAGTGGAGGGAGTCAGTATGCCTGCAGCCACCGCGGGGGAAGGATCGGTCGTCATTTTTATTTTTTTGCACTCGTCGGGTTTGAACCGAGGACTCCGAGCTCCGTGTTGTAAATGTTTGTTTTTTAAATATTTTATTAAAAATTGTATTATTTAATTTTTTTTATAATTTTTAAATTTTTTTTCATTAAAATCGGATAATAAATTTAAAGATGGCGACCGTAATGGAAATTGCAACGGTGACGTCATAATTCAAAATGGCCGATAACACAATGCCGGAATGTTCGAGAAAACGAAATGACGTCATCCAAGATGGTGGATCCAAGATGGCCGTCGGGGTCAAGGTCAAAGGTCAAGGTCACATCCTGATAGAGGCTTAACTGAGGCTTGAGTTAAGGATGCTTAAGCCTCTATCAGGACATTTCTAGCCGTTGGGATTTTTAAGGACTAAATCGGGAAATTTTCCCTCGAAACGGGAATTTTTCCCTCGAAAACGGGAAATTTTTTCTTAAAACGGGAAATTTTGAGTCATTTTGAGTCATTTTTGAGTAATTTTGAGGAATTTTTGCCGCCGTGACGTCACAAATCCAAGATGGCGGTCGACAATCTTCAATCCACTACCTGCATCCTGATCTAGTATGCCCTATTATATACTACTCACGGGCTCCCACACCACTCAAGTCCTGATTAAGCATCGTCTCATGTCTCCCCGCTTCTCGGCACGTACGCGAGTGAAATTTCGCACCCCTTCAGTGCTCTGCGCACGTCCTGCCACACGCTACCTTAGCTTCCGTCAGCCCTCTTAGGCACACCCGTAGCTCAAGCTACAGTTGACCGAAGCAACTTTCGTCAGGTTCGCCAGCACAGATTACAGTCGGTCCAGACACGCCTCGGGAGTCCTGTAGGCGGCCTTTCCCCCCCCCCCCCCTTCACTTTTCCCCTCTATCCATTCCAGATCCTTCCATCTGGATAAACTCCCTCCCTCCTTCCCGGTCTCTATAACATACCCCAGGCCGGCGAACGGATAGCTTGCGCCATCTCCCGGCGGCACGTCGAACTAAACTACCTTCTCTTAGGCGTCGGAGCGAGCGCTCTGGCGGACGCGACCACACCTAATCTAAGTTCCTTTCCTCCCCGACAGAGCTCGCACCAGTAGGCTCCATAGGGCACAATCTTTCGCTAGTTCCCCCCCCCACAACCCCCCCACAACCCTTGGGACTCTTGCGAACCAACACAGAGTCAGTTCCTGTTGTCCCCAACAGAGCACTCTGCTTTGCACTTCTGAGGCCCCTTTAAGTTAGTCAATGAGCCCTCTTTATATCTTTTTTTTGGAGGGTGGAGCAAGTACTCCGCCGGGCTTATTCTAGCCAATCAGAGGCACCTTCTCCCACTCCCTAAGACTCCGGGCATCTCGCTCGAACTTAACTTCATGTCACCTGGAAGAGCGGGAGATTCTTCCTTCGGCGGTCACCGCGATAGCATCTCGGGCCGGAGCTGCATCGCCCGCGCCGTTTACGTATTCAGCCGCCGCAATCTAGTTAAGAGATGTGATCTCTCAAGTTCGGGAGTGTTCCCTAACATTTATTTTTTTATTCTTCTGGTTGGCTATTTGCCATTAGTTTAGCCAAGTAGTAATTTCGCATAATGTTTCGCGACGGTTCACCGCGACTACCCGCGCCGCCTCCCTTCGGGGAGTGACTAAACTTAACTTCACTTCACTTCACTTCAACCCCAGATCGGTAAGTGGAAAAGTCAACGTCCTGTTTGACAATTGTTGCCTCCCCGTTATCCTTTTGCCCTAACTTAATTAGTTTACTATTATTGACCACTGGATTCCCTTTTGGTTCCAGGGGGTTCAAGACATGAGTCAAGAAATGTTTCAAGACTCGAGTGAAGTTTCCTTTCAAGACTTAGTCTGCCAAATTTACGCCGATCCTTCGGAGATTGAAGCCCAGAACCTCCTAATTATGTTCCGCCAGTGAACAGTCCGCTACGCAACATTTTGAATATGTACTCCAGCACCAATCAGAGCAATTAATGTTTTTTATAACTATTATATTTATTAATGTTAAAACTATTATTGTTATTTTCATAGTCTCATTTATGAAATGTATCATAAAATTGTAACCAATGACTTCAAATGGCCCAGGCCCCCTTTAAAATATTTAATTATTGATTCCAATAATGGTAAATTTGTAATTTCAAAGAACATCAAAATAATAGAATGCAGATTTTAATTAACAATAAAAAGGATAAATTTTAAGCAAACATATTATTTTTTCACTTCAAATACGATCCTCCTTCCTAGTTCCCATTGTGAGAACTAACTAATATTTTTGGTTGCTCCCTTGTGTCCTCTGAGTAAACAGTAGTTACTGTTTCGCCCACTTGATGCAGCTTTCAGTATTTGATAATTATATATAATAATTATATATTTAATAATTATATATATTATAGTATTTATGATAAGGCATCTAGTGCGTGGCAACAATGTTAAAAGGCAATAAGAAATAAACTTCTAGCGCCTGCGGCATTGTCAACACACACTTCGTACGTGTACTGCATGTTGTATTTAACCCCCTCTAACGCATTTGATTCTAAATTGTACGTTTTGTAAGGATCCCTAATGTTATTGATAATATAATATAGCCTATAGCCTTCCTCGATAAATGTACTATCCAACACTGAAATAATTTTTCAAATCGGACCAGTGGTTCCTGAGATTAGCGCGTTCAAAAAAACAAACAAACTCTTCAGCTTTATAATATTAAAAGTATAGATATCAAGATGGGAAGATAACATCTCTTAAACAATGGCATAATCCATAATATAAATTTATTTTAATGTCATAAATAATTTGAATATATATATGTGTGTGGAATAGTTATAAGAATTTTACAAGCCAAAATATTTTTAAAAAGTAGCATGAATTAAGAGCATGACATCTTGATTATTACAATTTTAAATCAACAGTTTGTTTGTAGTTCAGTTTTGCGATACTTTTCAAAAAAATCCAGTTTTCCCAAAATATTTAAAATTGCATGGAAAACCATATTTTTTAATTAGGCATGATATACTTGAAATTAACAGTGAAATGACAAAAAGCACATACAAGCTTTACATACCACATGATTTTATGCTCTTTTTTCATGCTAGGATTGGAAAATTAATTATTCATAAAGGTTATTAAAACTTATAATAATCACCTTCTATTGGTTTAAAATTTCTAAACTATTATCAATAGTTATAAAATTATTTATTAAAAATTACTATTGAATTCGTAAATTTTATTAGGGGACCATAGTACTTTGGTAACACTTAAAAGGCCAATAGAAACCAATTAATTAAAATTAGCAACCTCCTCTTTCCTCGTCTCTATCCTCTATTAATTAGTATTATAATTAAGGTCCCATCAATCTCAATTATGGTCAGATTAATGATCCATTAATGAACAAATTAGCATATTAATCCAAATTAGTATCGATCACTCATCACCCCCTTAGCCACCATCCCCCCCCCTCCCAAACAATCTCCATTTGTATTAATGTATATATTATTGATTTTATTTTCTACATTTTCTGCATGTTACTGGTTGGTGTCTGGAGGGTCGTCCTCCATGATATTAATTAATGTCTGGAGGGTGGTTCTTCCCAAAACTTCCCCCCTCCTCTAACTAACTACATCCTAGTCAGGATCTTTTTGAGAAGTGGACGTAGAGTCGTCCATGTTGGATCAGATGACGTTGCAGAATGTTGAAGGAGTTGCTTTTGGATAGCACCACTATCGCCACACATAATTTTATATTTTTTTTATGATAGTGAGTGCGGCAGGTGGCTTTTGAACCATGAGAGCAGGATTATCTTAGGATGGGGGTGCCAGTCCGCTTACTACAAGACCACGAGACCAGATGAGATAGAATGAAATAATGTATACAAGATTAACGAAAAAGGATGAGGGTAGCGAAGGAGTGGGGGAAAGTGTTTTGAGGGCTATTGTGATGGAGGGGCATGTCTTATGGGAATTCAATAAAAAACTGGAAGGTATAGAAGACGAAATAAGAGTGTATTCAAGTTTAGGAGGCCATTTTCGCCAACATATTCACCAACACCTTGCAGGATGCTGAAAATATGTTATTTAATATCACGAAGGTGTGAAGTAAAGTTATGAAAGTGTGTAAGCCATTCCCATTTAAAACTATCCAAGGTAAACAAGATAAGTGGAAGAAGAAGGAGGTGGTGAAAGAGTGGGAAAAGTTGCTATGAAGGGTGATGAAAGTGTGATGTGGGTGTGTAACCCCCTTTTTTTGCCTGGCCTGATCAGCAAACACTAATAGGGACCATGCATAAGGCTGGATTATAATAATAAAACCCAGGCTGATGGAATTAGTTTATAATATTAAAAAAATATCCAACATCTACCACCATAAAATTTCCGTTAAACAAGAAAAATATAAACCATAACTATTCCACATCAGAAAAATTCATTAATTCTCTCACCGGCAACCACCATCTTAAAATCATATAAAGGCACATAATAAAATAGTTGGGATAACCAATGGGGTCAATGTCTCAAGCAAAGAGGGCATACAGGAAGTTCCCCTCCAATACAGAACCTCCTGCCTCACAGGTTATTAAACCACCTGCCCCCGTCTGGTGCACCGGTTACACCACACCCCTTATCCCCATTATAAATATTATTTCATAAAATATAATATAAATATAACAAAATAGAATGTGTAAAAAAGTCCATCCAAAAATATTTAAATTACTCTGTTCAGGTACTATAAAGCAACATTAATATCATAAACGTTGACTCACTGGCATTTCAAAATTAATACATAATATATTTTCAGCACCCAAGAGATAGAGTGTTACTGAGTATTTGAGAATGTACCTCCACTAGTTATAAAAAAATTCATATTAAAACACCAAATTAAATAAATTCTTCCCAAGAATATGTAATTAAATTACAAAAAAAAAATATTATACAAATAAACCAGGTTTCCAAACTGGGCTGGCATTATATCCTACACCTACTATATACTTTGTAACACTAATATAATGCCTCAGAACGTTTAGAAAATTAACAATCACCTTACAAGTATTATAATTATACCTAAAGATGTATCAGATGTTTCCTCAAAACACTATTTCCTTTTAAGAATTTACTTTATAAACTTCAACAAGGGTAAGCACCAACAATATATAATAAAATAATTTAAACAGCAACCTATTAAAATAACAGAATATAATTAACTTTACTTTAATAGGAATGGTGATTATTTAACTCTCCAAAGAATATTAATTATTAGTATACATTTCCACATTAAAAGTTATGTTCATTTTTCACAGAATACTTATACTTTTTGTGTGGCAAACCTTTCTAAGCCTCAAAGCTACCTAATCGCCAGATTTACAGCCGAATTCTAAGTCACCTTAAAAAAATTACAACAACGAAGCCGCGACTCAATGTTACATACAAAAAAAAAGCAATACATTAAGATAGCACAACTCCATGAGCCAAAAAAAAAAAAAATTAGTTCTGAGGATCCCTATACCTACCTAGACTACCGACTATGTGAGCAATAAATCTTCAATAGATCCACAGAAATAAAATACCAACACATACAGTTTGAAGGAAGTTTCAACTAGGAAGAAAACATAAAATTTTTCCTAGCAATTTACAGAAGTCTTGGAGAAACGGCCCCATTTTCTCGAACAGCTGTCGTGCCTTGAAGTCGCCACGCTGACGTCATCACAGCTGCACCGATTGAAATAAAACTTCCATTCTTAGACTCCGCCTTCCACTTGAACACCCAAGCGTGTAGAAAACGGTATCCTCGTAGAAGAATTCTTCATGTCTTCATTCCCGGTGAAAAAAACTCTCTGCAGCAGACTTCACTCTTGTCCTCGGCAAATAATGTAATCGTAACTTCTCGTAGCCTGATCTGTAGATTCATAGGAGCAAAATGTTTTTTTTTTTTTATAAATCTAATGAGTCGATGCAGTTCAGCTTCATTTTCTTCTCCACTTACTTAATCATAATCACAACCCCTCGTTAAATTAATACTCATTGAATGAATAACTCTCGTTCCGCCACTCGATGCAAGGTGAACCTCTCTTCCGTAATACTGTCGTATCGGGCCTGAAGCTGAATTTTCATTTTAAAGAGACCAGTTATTTCTTGTGTAGTCTAGTACAGTTAACCCGTTTTAATTCCTGCTCCTACTCTTCTCTCCAGTTGGTATGACATTAATCCCTGAGGCGACTCACATCATCTCCCCAAGCCAAAGCCAGCTGTCTCACCCAAAAGCCTAACGCGCAGCCACTGCTACCAATTCCTTCTACCCAGCGCTAAATTCCCTCACGAGCCAGCCGCACTAACACCAGCGCTCGCACGTCAAACTCACACCAGATCGCAGTGCCGCACGACAAAAACAGCAACTAGCCAGGCCGCCGCACGTGCTCGCACACAGATAGCGTGCACGACTGCGCCCACGCCTCGATCACACACAAAACCTAAGCAAACCTAAACGTGCCACTCAAAAGAGTGTCACAGCCACCCCTCCTAAATCTTCCCCCCGGCAGACAACAAACAGACCAAAGCCGAAGAAGAAGACAACAGCAGAACCAGCAAACTTCAGGAGAAAACGTAATCACCAAGACAATACCAACGATTACAACAAGGAACAACAACCCCAACAAAAACCAAAAAAGATCTCACCCAACTAAGGAAAAAACCCAAGAAGAAACCCCAAACACTATCAAACCCACAAAATAAACTCAAAGGACGTTAGAATAAAAGATTCCTCTAAAACCCACCGAATAGAACTTCTAAGATGGTATAAACTTCTTAACAGCTGAAATGTGAGCCTTCGTCACTGAATGTCCTTTCTCCGGATCGCCAAGTTTGACTGTAACAGGAGTCAGAAAAGATAGCACACGAAAAGGACCCTCATATGCTGGACTTAACTTGCTAGAAATGAAATCCACTTTCCTACTCAAGACGACTTTCCGACACACCACTAGATCACCTTTCTTGATGTCTGAGTCAATCCTGTCCTTGTTATATATTCTAGCCATCACAGTGTGTGCTTTCTCTAATGCCTTCTCTGTTTCCAAACAAATCTCCTCCAACTCTTTCCCAGCGCTCTCGAAACAACTTGGTGGTATTCCCCACTCACTCAGTAGGGGATGCGGCAACTCATGCCCGAACATGATCATGTTAGGAGATTTGCCAGTCACTGAATGTACTACAGAATTCAAGGCAACATTGAGTGATGGAAGTTCCGTATCCCAACCTCTTTGATTTTGATTATGGAAAATCGTCAACGCAACCTTTACCGATTTGTTCCCGTTCCACCAAATTGGGGCATGGATAGTATGGACTCGTATGCACTTGCTTGATGCCCCATTGGAAGGACGTGATTTTCATGGTAATGGATGTGAAGTAGGTGGCATTATCAGAAATTAATAACTCAGGGCTCCCAAAAATCTTCCAAACTTTATTCTCAAGCTTCGATCTTACAGATGTCGCCTTCATATCTCTGAGCGGGAGTAGAATAACAAAACGTGAAAAGGCATCCACCAATATTCATCCCCCGGCTCGATCTAGGCAAAGGTCCAAAGATGTCAATAAACACCCGCTCCCATATCCTTTGTGGTGTCTGGACAGAGTACGCTCCCACTTTGGTGTTCTTGGGTTGCTTGGCGAGTTGGCACTCCTTACATTTCCTGACATAATCCCTCACATATTCATGTAGGTTATCCCAAAAAAATTCCTGTCTAATTTTACTTTCCGTTTTATCTATTCCCATGTGAGCTCCCACAGTAGAATCATGAAAATACCACAGCAACATTTCTCGTATCGCTTTCGGTACCCAAACACTTTTTTTTCCCTTGCGATTGACTTTATGGATGATGTTCTTATGCATTACGAAGCCCTTAGAACTTCCTTGCACGATCTTGTCTCTGAGTTCTTGACTCTCCTCATCATCTTGCTGCCATATTTCAATGTTGATAAAGGATTCAGGAATAGTGTTGATGGCCAAAACAAATTCTTCTCCTTTTTCTCCTTCCTCTTTCTTCTCTACCTCGAATTCCCCAGGACCATACATTCTTGATATGGCATCTGCCACTTCATTATTACAGCCTTTAATATGAGAGATATTATGGTTTGTATTCATGCAGTTTGGTTTTCGTAATATCATCGTAACATCGCAGCAGTTGGTAGACTTAAAGAATGGCACTCACGATCGGGGTAAATACTATAGCCAAAATTTTTAAGAAACCTCAGGTTAACAGATGTTATGCGCTTGAGCTCCAATGTCTACTGGCTTTAGACATAGATATGTGCCCCGGTCCATTTATTTAAAGAAAAATATCTCACAACATTATTTTCGAAATACAATCATTGTGCTATTTCTTTGTTCCCAACGTTTATGACGAACCTTTTCTGGCCAACTATATGAACTAGTTCCGATATTGGTTGAACGGTAACTGGAACATAAAAAAGCATATTCGGCCGTTCGCTTATCTTATAACCTAAAAATACTATTAGTGATAACTCGTGAATATTATTATTTAATTATAAGTACAGAAATATGTTCCTGTAAATTATTTGTAATTTATGGAATGTTGACTGGAAAAAAAAATTAATAACAGGTTTCGTCGATTCATGCAGTTCATATGCTTGATGAATTTTGGGCATAATCCTAGCATTTCACTCAACATATCATTTCCCCTGCAGGCATATTATCGCTGTACATTGTTGAGACTACATCATATTAAGAAAGTCGATTCTGTGTTTGGAGACTTCACAATTTGGTGCCGTCTGCAGGGGATGACAAGCAGTGTATCCCGAATGATGGCGTTGCTACACTTCTTTGGGGACATTATTGATTATAATATAATCTGGAAGCTGCTTTCCCAACGCGTGCCTTTAAACAGCCATGCCTCTACCCTCTGTGACATTATCAGGAATACACCAGTGAGACCTGGCAGAGAACCTACCGACACCTACCAACAAAGTTCGGTACTAAGCACGGGTGTGGGTGGGGGGAGGAATGGGGTACACCCAAATTTTCAGAGAACAATCAATAACATAACTTAAGGAGAAGAAAATTTCATAATGGTGACTAATTGAAAATTTATTTTGAAGGCATCACCAGAGTTTTGTGGTGGGGAGGGAGTGGTGAGTAATCGATACTAGTGGGAATTAACGGGATCTTAATTGACCATAATTGAGATTAATGGTATTATAATTGACACTTATTTGCGGTGGTGGATAGGGGCAGAAGAGGTCAATTACTATGATTAGTGTATTTTTATTTGGCCTATAAAGGGGGTCAGAACTTCAAACTCCCCGTACTAATTATCAAGGATAATAAATGTAGGATACTGCAAACATATATTACTACCATTTATGCAAACTAGTTTTAAAAAATTTTATTTCATCACCAGGTTCTAAGAAATATGACTATTTTTTTTTTTCATATACAGTTACACCTGGCGTACAGTGGATGAGAATTGTTATACCCACATTCACCTCGGAGGACATGGGAGTGTATTTTTTAGAGTTTCAAATTGCTGTTAGAGTTTTTCCGCGTGATAGTTTCACTGCTGATGAAACAGAGCTGTAACCTGATGTGTGTGTGCCGAGCTAGACAGAGCACTCGCCGCGAATCCAAACAGCGGGAATGGCAGAAAGTGATTACTTTTTAATTTCCTGCCAACCTGTTATTCGACGAATTCATTATTGAAGGGATGGCTTGAACTGAATACTTTACAATCCACCTACTGGTACACGTACAAAATAAAGTTTCATTGAAAATAGTTTGTGTAGTTTACAAGACCGGAATTTTTTTGGTTGGCTACACAAATTAACATTGGTAGAATTAGTAAGTTATTGCAGAAATAATTTGAAGTGTCCGTAAATTTTCCTTGAAAATACTATCTGAAATAATTTAATTATTAAATGCTCATATCATAGTTTCCTGTTCTTTTATAGCAAAAAAAATTTTTTGAATAATTTATTAAACGTCCAATACATTTTAATGCTAACAATGGAAAGTTCCTATTCCAATCACTTAACATTTAGCAAGTTGCTGCGGTTTTTTTGAAAGTACACAGAAAGAGATTTTAAATGTTAAAAGCCCTACAGTATCCTACAATGTTAAACAAATATGTTTCGTAACTGTTTGGATGTTAAAAAAAAATTCTAGTGAATGAACTGTTGGGAAGGATTTTCATAACACTTCTAACACCGAGTAAGTAAAATAAAGTTAAGTGCGAGACATGCTGATTAATTGTCTGAGATTTTTTTTTTCTGTTTATTTTAAATATGATGTCGAAATCGTTTTTCACACAACTAAGAACTATTATTTATTTAATTATCTGGTTTTTTGCTTACTAAATCGCAAATAGTAATTAAATGAACACATCTCAGTTTTTCCAGTATATTAAAAAAAACTAGAAAATTATTATTTGGAAATATGACCATAGCTTAAAACGACAAAGAGTTTTCTAAACTAAACCATGTCAGAAACGGGATTGGTCTTGCATTTTATTTCGTTTAGTTTACAAAAAATCATTGATAAGTTACTAGCAAGACTCCGCCCATTCAAAGCATTTTTTTTGTATGTTTCAGTCTTAAGACAACCTTGACCTATAACCCTTTAAACACTCTTAGCAAATAAATATGGGATATTCCGAAGAGAAAACCCACAATAAAACCCGATGAACTCAAATAATACGCCACCTTACTGCTGTGCATCAAAGGGACCTCATGAGAACTATTGTAACCGATGGGGAGACAAGGCATCAAAGCAGTTATGGGGCAAGCAACTAAAAAGTTATTTCCTGATTCAACCAAGGACGAAGAACCTTACATAAGAATCTCCCAGGTGTTCATTGCGCATTGGCTACCATGCTCTTTGGACAATAATCACGCACCGTATTGCAGACTGTCATGAGAATTTTCACTCGGCTAGAAGATATCATTTAAGTCACTTAGAAATAGCTTTGAGGCGTTTGCTACGCCTCCATTAGTTTCACTTTTATAATTAATTTGTAGTTTGAACGTCTTTATTATTAACGTCTTTTTAATTGATTTGGTTTAGATTATATTATATGATATTATAGTTAGTTTGGCACTTGTCTCCAACTCGCCTTAAAGTATTGTAAAAAACAAAAGAACATTACGGACATTAGCGGATCTGCGTTTGTGTTTCCACGAGCCAACACCGCGCCGCGCGCGGAGCGGTGTGACGTCATGTGGAGGCGTGAACGAGCGAAGGACTGCGGCTGGCTAGCGGGCAGACGGGGCTAGCGGCTGGTGGAGTGCACTTCGGCTTGCGGGAGCAAGCGAGTTGGACTGCAGCAAAATGGAAGCCAGTATTCCATTCACCAACGCTTCGAGCAGTGCCCAGCCCGGGGCTGTCATCCAGCACGCTGCATGGACTGAAAGTAAGCCTCGACGCACTTGATATTAACAACCAGACATCGGGTTGAGTTTTCAATGGAACGAAAAGCAGAGCGACTATAGTGATCACAAACTCAGACCTTAATAGCATCAGAAATCTTTAACGCCGTGAACTAAACTCTATTTCTTTTTTATGTTGGGCCGCGCGAGAAAACTACATTTACTGCATGTGAGACTTGGACTTTTTTTTTATGCTGTGGTGCGGGATGTTAGGCACGGATTATAGCGTCACAACTAGAGACCGATTTGTCGAAGAGAATTGGGGATGTGTCAAAAAACATTTATAGACTACTACGTTATCCATGATTACTTTTAACGGAGTTGTTAGGGAAAATCTAAGCTTTCTTAAATGTTAGTAAAATTAAGCGTAATTGGTAGTTGTTAATGATTGGTTATATTAGATGTATTTTTTTTAATGCAAGATCGCGATCTGCAAATTTGTATCAGTTGTCCTGTAGTTAATGTACCAAGCCAATATCAAGCCGTTAAATTAAATAGCAAACAGGCAGTGATGCACTTAATTATTTTCCATGCCGTCTTTTCCTGCTTAGGGGCTGTACTTTTCACTGCATTTACCCTTTTTATCCGTTTGCGATTTCTGACTTCAAACCCGAGCGCCTCAAGTAAGGCCTCAGCTTAACATTGTAAAACACTAAATAGTACATATTCAATTTGTAAACATTTTAGAATATCTACCTCACAGAATAATGATAAAACTGTTTCATTACTAAATCTATAAATATTTTTAAAAAAAATCAAAATACATAAACAACCCCTTTAGAGATTTATTAAATTAATGAATTTTGTCAACATAGGTTTTTCT